>NW_011888878.1:2817637-2826260 GCF_000151845.1 Pteropus vampyrus
ATTTATTGCAATAGTGCATTTTGTTGAAAGTGCAATAAAGAACTTAGCAGCCTAGTTCTTGATTTGTATTGTTTGCCTATACATTATCATAAATATCATTGAAGTAATTTTTATACAGGATAGTAACAGTATAGAGTTAATAAAAATCATAGTGAGTTTACATGTAGCCAATGAAATATAAAGCTGCATATAACTTAAATTCCCAAATACACATATTAAATAAAATATTTTAATTATCCATATTTTCAGAAACGTGATCATGTGATCACATTTAGAAAATTTATCCTTGAATGTTTTTGAGTCATGTGTAAAAAGCACATGAGGTTAATGGTATTCAGCGAGTCACACAAAAAAAGTGACGACTGCTTAAAATGAAGCTGCAAGCAATATAATCTATCCACCTGGGGATAATTATTATTTTTATTTTGTAGTAAAAGCTTTGTGAAAACTTTCCTTTTGTAGACAGTCTAAGTCATGTCTTGCATTTGTAAGAAAGTGTTTCAATCATATCACTACATACTAAGGAGTACATTTTTTCAAACCAGTTCATAAAAAATTTCAGGGATTTTCATTTATACAAATGCAGTTATCAAAATGACCAGAACTTTACTAAATGGATAGTTTATGGTGCACCCAAATTTACAAGTAGAAGGACTACCCACCAAACAACTATTTAGTACCTCCAAGCCTCTTATCTATAAAATAGAATATTTTTCAATTTAGTTTGGTTAGGAGATTAAATGAAAGTTTATGTAAAAACATCTAGCACAAAACTCTACAAATAATAAATGACAAATATTTGCTAACTTTATTAGTATGTTAAATCAATTGAACTTAATATAAACTAAAACTATTATCAAATTTCAGGTGATTCTATATGCCTAATCTATTGATTTGAGGGATAATCAATCATCCATTCTTTCCAAGAGTTTAAGATTACAGTAATGCTGATACTGTTATGCATTAACTCACATCTCCACATCCCCAGTTGCCTATAGTCTAGTCTTTGCACTGTAGCCAGTAAGCTTAAAAATACAAGTCTCTTCATATTACAAAGAGTATTCAGCCTCTATTGGCTTCCCATTGCTTTTAAGCTTGAGGCTAAATGTTTAATTTTGCCACCAGGTCCTGGGGGCTCCCCTGCCTTCCCTTTAATTGCCTCTTAAACCTGGCTCTCTATTGTTCGGATAGACAGGCCTTTTTCTCTGACTTGAAAGGCCCTATGTTTGTTAGTATCCTAGGGCTTCTCTCAGAACTGTTCTTTCTGTGTTGCTGACCTACTCAACTCCTTTCATCCCTTGGTCCTCAGGGAAGCTGTCCCAAGTCCTTCCCTTTCATTCTCCTCATCCAAACACCTTCCTTTGGCAAATATAGTCATACAACTCTGGTCCCTTTCTTCAAATGACTTATTTCCAATTCTAATTAATCAGTCACACTGGTGTTATATTTCCTTACAGTAGGGATGAGTATAAAGTTCTCTCTCCCATTAGACAATGAGGGCGGGGATTTTCATCTGCATATCTCATTTTAAATCCTAGTGCTCTGCATTCCTAAAAAATTTTAAAGATATAAATTAGACCATGCATCTCACTCTTCTGTTTGAAATTCTCTGACACCTGTCAACCACACTTGGAGTAAAATCCAAACTCCTTATTGAGGGCCTCCCTAGATGAACCACTCCTGTTTCTTTACTGACAGATGTTTCTATTCTTTCTCTCATGGTCTTTCTCTCTCAATCATGCAGAATTCATTCCTAAAGTCAGGGACTTTTGTATTTGATTTCCCTTCCTCTTGGAACATTTCTCACCAGTTTTCCACACAAAGCATTTCCCTTCTCATCTTTTAGTTCTCAACTTAAATTTTATCTATTTAAAAGTAACTACTTGATACTTTTTCCTTTCCCCCACATATTCCTCCATCAGTTCAATCCGAAATCTTTTTAGGTAACTTTCCCCATTTAGACAAAAAAGCACAACCCGTGTAGGAATTCTACGTTTTCTAGGATTTGACATTTTTAGCAATCGAACTATTAAAAACAGAATGCTATGAATAGAATGATGTCATTTGTATCCAAAGAATATCAATATACTAGAGTGATATGAAAATAATAATAAAAGCAATTTATTTCATGGCAAACTTCAGGGGTAAGGTTAAGACTGTAATCTGTGAGTTATGGCAGGGCAAATGGGAAAAGGGTTAAAAATGTATTTTCTTTCTCACAAAAATTGCTTGTAAGCTGCATGAGAGCAGGTTGCCTTGCTGATAGTTGTATTCTCTGATTCTGGAAGTCAGTTATATTATAGATCATCTGTAAATATTTGTTTGTAGTAAAAGGAATGAATTATAAAAGCTATAGCAATTTTTTAATTTTCATATTTTTATTTTTTCAATTATAGTTAATATACAACACAGTGATTAGACATTTATCTAACTTATGAAGTGATCACCCTGAAAAATCTAGTACCCATCTGACACTGCACATAATTATTACAAAACTACTGACTGTATTCCCCATGTTATACTCCACATTCTCATGACTATTTTGTATCTGCCAATTTGTACTTTTTAATCACCTCCCACCTTCACTCATCCTCCTGCCCCCCAATTCAGCAACCATCAAAATGTTCTTCATCTTTATGGGTTTGTTTCTGTTGTTTGTTTATCTTGCTTTCTAGATTCCACCTATAAGTGAAATCATGTGGCATTTGTCTTTCTCTATCTGACTTATTCCATCTGCATCCATGTTGTTGCAGATGGCAAGATTTCATTCTTTTTAAAAATTTTTTACAGCTGAATAACATTCCATTGTATATATGTACCACTTCTTCTTTTTTCATTCATTCATTGATGGAAACTAAGTTGCTTCCACATCTCAGCCATTGTAAATAATGCTGCAATGAACACATAAATGCATGTGTCCCTTCGAAGTAGTGTTTTGTGTTACTTGAATAAATACCCAGAATGGGGATTACTGGGTCCTTCTCTATCTCTTCTATAGCCTATTTTAAAGTCTGTTTTGTCTGGTACTACAATTGCTACCCCAACTTTTTTCTATTTTCATTTTTATAAAATATATTTTCTATCCCTTTACTTTTAGTCTATACGTATCTTTTAAATCTGAAGTGAGTATCTTGTAGGGAGGGTATGTAAGGGTTTTCTTTTTTAATCAGTTTAGCCACGTTATGTCTTTTGATTGGAGCATTTGAGCCATTTACATTTAAACTAATTGTGGCCAGATATGTAGTTATTGTCATTTTATTATTCATATTTTTAATATTTTTTCTTATCCTTTTTAAAGAAATCCCTTTAACATTTATTGAAATACTGGTTTAGTGGTGATGCATTCCTTTGGCTTTTTCTTGTCTGGGAAGCTCTTTATCTGTTCTTTAATTCTAAACATTAG
This sequence comes from Pteropus vampyrus, assembly GCF_000151845.1. Classification (NCBI taxonomy): domain Eukaryota; kingdom Metazoa; phylum Chordata; class Mammalia; order Chiroptera; family Pteropodidae; genus Pteropus; species Pteropus vampyrus. Next base: position 2,821,041 of record NW_011888878.1, read on the forward strand.
CTTTGCTGGATAAAGTAATATTGGTTGTAAGTCCTTGCTTTTCATCACTTTAAGTCTCTTTTGGCCTGCAAAGTTTCTGTTGAGAAATCAGCTGACAGTCTTATCGGAACTCCCTTGTAGGTAACTAACTGCTTTTTTCTTGCTGCTTTTAAGATTCCCTCTTTATCTTTAAACTTTGGCATGTTAATTACGGTGTGTCTTGGTGTGGGTCTCTGTGGGTTCATCTTATTTGAGATTCTTGTGCTTCCTGGGCTTGTAAGTCTAGAGATGTTTTCCATCATTATTTCTTCAAATGGGTTTTCAATTCCTTATTCTCCCTCTTCTTTTCTGGTACCCCTATGAAGTGAATGTTGGTATGCTTGATGTTGGCTCAGAGGCCCCTTAAACTGTCCTCAATATTTGGATTTTTTTTTCTTGCTGTTCTGATTGGGCGTTTTCTGCTACCTTACCTTAAAAATAGCTGATTCAGTCCTCTGCATCATCTAATCTACTGTAGATTCCCTCTAATATTCTTTATTTCAGTTATTACATTTTTCATTTGTGACTGGTTCTTTTTTATGATTTTTCTCCATTTTTATGTTTCATATCTCTTTGTTGAAGTTCTCATTGAGATCATTAAGCATCCTTACAACCAGCACCTTAAACTCTGCATCTGGTAGATTACTTGTCTCCATTTTGTTTAGTTCTTTTTCTGGAGCTTTGTTCTATTCTTATGTTTGGGATGTGTATCTTTGTCTCTCCAATTTGGCTGCCTTTCTGTGTTTGTTTAATGTATGAGATATAGCTGCTATTTCTTAGTAAAGTGGCCTTATATAATAGGTGTCCTAAGGGCCCAGTGACACAGACTCCCTGGTCATTTTATCTGGATGCTCCAGGTGTGTGTCCTTTGTGTGGGTTGTGTGTGCCCTCCTGTAGTAATTGAGATTTGGTTACTGTTTGCACATCAATGGGAGAGATTCACACTCAGTATAATTGATTTTTAGGATTGGTTGTGACTACCGTGGAGGAGCTGTTGTTCAGGGGCTGACCCTATAGAGCAGGATTTGCCCTAGCAGGGCTCTGGTGCCTGCCCAGTCTTCTCTTTGGATAAGTCATTTATAGAGGCAGGAGGATGATGCTTAGGCTCAGTCTGAAGTGGTCACAAAACATGCTGGCCTTGGGGCCTCCTAGGAAGGGCCAAAAGTGATTTGCAGATGTATTCTACCTGTGCTGGGCTTGGAGGTGCCTGGAAGAGGCTAATATGTAAATTAAGTCCAGCTGCCACTAGTGCCAGGCGTGGGGCTGCTCAGCAAGAGGTATGGGCCTGTCAGGGCAGATGCTGCTTGACTGGGGTTGTGAACTTTTGAGAGTTTTTAGAAAAGTTCTCATAATGAGCCAAGAGAGGCCAATTTTAATAGAAGAGCTGCTGGAAGTGGCTTGGATGGGCCCAAAAGTTTGGTGGCTGAGGATCTCAAGGAATCACCAGGGCTATATGACCAGTATTAGCCAGGTTGATGGTGACTAAAATATGGCAGTTACCTGTGTCTATATGCCAGGAGCAGGAAGGGCTATACAAAGGAACAATGGATTTTACCAGAGAATCTGTCTGGTAGAAAGCTGCCATTTCAGCCCTTCCTTGGAGCCAGACAATTCATTTTCTCCCTTTATGTCCCTAGTGAGTTCTACGCTGATGCACCAGAGCTGAAACTCAGAGTAAATAAGTCCATGCAGGCCTATTAAGAGGAATACTTGAGACTGCCACAGCTCTTTGTCTCATTCAATCACAAACTCCGCTGGTTTTCAGACAGAGGTTGTGGAGACTTCTTTTCCCAGCACTCATGCTCCAGGCTGGAGAGTCCAGTGTGAACCTGGGACTCCATGTACCTCTGGGGAGACCTCCTCAGCTGAGGTATCCCTCTTGATTCTTAACCATCACTTGTGGGTATGGTTTATTTTACAACTCCACCCCTTCTACCAGTTTCGAAGTGGCTTCTATATATCCTTAATTATAGAACTTCTTTTAAGATAGACTGCAGGTGATTTTCATTGATAATTGTTCTGTAGGTTAGTTATAATTTTGATGTGATCCTGAGAGGGAGCCAACACTCAATGATCCTATTCAGTCATCTTGACTGTAACTGTCCAAAGCTATACTATTTAAAAGAAATTAGCATATGCTTCAGTCTCTATTCAAAGTCTTACTTTTAATGGTGTATATATTTTTCATCAGTGTTCCATTTAAAAGTATTTATAAATTGCCTATTCTAAGTATTAAATTTTGCAAGGCCTTCACTGTTAAAATATTGTAGAACACAGTTCTTTGAAATTATATTGCATTCCTATGGAAGTCCTACTCTGTGCACTACACATGTAAGCTTATGAAGCTTCACTGTAGTCAAAATTCATGTGGACAATAGAGTATACATTTGTATATATTTGTCCTCTACTGTGCTTATTAAACACTTGAGACAATTTTGCCCATTACAACTTCTTACCTTTCTTGGTTCTCAAACTATTTTTCCAGAGAGCTGAAGGTCCTAAAATTTGAAATTTAGATTTGTCACCTAAATATCATAATGGATTATTTTGTTTTGTCTTGTTTTCTTCTAGTGTTTTTGTTGTTGTTGTTGTTGTTGTTGTTTCCATGTAGAGGCTTTTAGAATTGGAATACACCATGGATTAAAACTCCAGGGAAATTGTGAAGCCAAGAAATTACCTGAACAGTACTGGAAGAAATGACATGCCTTTACCTCTATATCACGGTTTCTCAAAAACAGCACTATAATATTTTGAGATGAGTAATTCCTTTTCTTTAGGATGCTTCCCTGGACATCTTAGGATATTTACTAGCATTCCTGACCTTTATCCACCAGATGTCAGTATCATCCTTCTCTCTAGTTGCGACAGCCAAACACATTTTCAGACCTTGCCAAATATGCCTTGAGGGAACAAAACCAAAACCATCCCCAGCTATACATACCAGAGATACCATTTGTTGGAATTCCAGAATTACCTTTTTTTCTTTTTTCTTTTTTTAATAGAGATCTTGGTTCTAAAACTTCTGGCTGAAAACCTTTATTTTGGGCCTTCTATTCAATGTCATCTCTCTTTTCCATGAAGACGTTCCATAACGTTTATGTAAATGACTCTAGATCATTGTTGATTTTCTTTTCCATTCTTAGGTTTCAAGCATATTTTCAGATGATTTTCGAATAATAAGAGTAAGGCTTAGGCCAACTGTATTCAGTTCTAAACCATTCAATGGAACTGTACAGGAAACCACAGATATTTCATTGAAAAATTTTTCTGAAAAATAAAAATAAACTTTAAGGTTCATAGAAACAGGAATTCTAAACTGAAATTTCAGTTTGCGGATAAATGGAGTAATCCTAAAAGAGCCAGTGATTCCATTTTTCAATGCAGTTACAAATTATTTCACTTGTTCATATTTCAGAACCTCCAGGACATACTGGCTACCACGGCCCACCAGCTGCCTTTCCTGGGACACAGACAGTCTACCCTGGCCCACTGGGTGCCTATCCCGGAACCCAGGCAGATGCTGGCCCAGTGGGCTTTCCTGTTCAACACCAACCCATGTATCATCAGCCAGGTGGATCTGCAGGACTACTACCACGGATGCCAGCACCACCACCTCCATCAGACTGTCCACCAGGGCTGGAATATTTAAGTCAGGTAATTTAAATACATAAAACAATCCTAAAAAATAATAATAATAATAACACTCTGCTTCTATTTTACTTAATGTGATTAACAAATGACAAATTCACAAAAGACTAAAACGGTAAAATAGTTTTGTTTGCTAAGTAATTACTCTGATTCTTCTAAGTCAAGTTTACTTTTAAAGTAAAATACAAATGTCTTAGGAAATTGTGTTTTCTATGATCTTGAATATAATCTATGATAATAGCCTCTAACAAACATACCATCTTCCAGGCTCTGTTTCTAAGTATATTATAAATGTTAACCCCTTTAATCCTTTTAGAAACTCTACGATATATAGGTGCTAATCTTATCATTACTTTATAGAGGAGAAAGCTGATGTTATGGAGAAGTTACATAATTTGCTCACTGTTAAAACACTAAGGAAGTGGGAATGGCTTTTTACTTCCGGAATCTTGGTTCTATATCCCATGCTCTTTAATCCCAACACTGAGTAATTTTCTAGAAGTTAGAAAAAACATCCAACTCAATTTACTGCTGAGTTTCAGTAAGTGGTGCCAAAAAAAGAGTTAATATTTTGTATGTGCTATAACTCGCTTTTTATTATAATTAATAAAGTTACATTTTTATGATGCTTTGGTTCTTTGAAAGACTCAATATTATTAATTCTATCAATAAAGTAAGAAATCCTTAATTTTAATGTAGTGCATGATAGTTTATCTCAGCAATTTGAGGTTTTATATTTGGTGTTAGAAATCTGGTAGGTAAAGTAGGAATATGAAATTCTATGTGTTTGGTCTATAAACCAATATTCCTATGAAATTCAACAGTTTTAAATGAATTAGCTTTCTCATTCATGCTATGCACTAATTTAATTTCCCACAATTTTCTTGGGAAGCATATGCCATGAGAAATTATAGCAATTCATAAACTCTCCAAGAAATACCCTAAATAGACTTTTTTTTTTTTTGATGTCTTACAAAACCTATAGAGAAAGTTATCACCTATTACAAATGATACCAACTACACTTAAAAAGGAAATATTATATTTGTAAAAGCACATTTTAAATGTATAAAAAGGTCTTAATATTTCTTATGTCTTTTCTAGAAGGAACTTTTTTTTCTAATTTATATAAGGATTCTAGTGTAAGTCAATTTTATATGACCTGAATTTGCCCACATAGTGAGCATATTCAGTAGATTTTTTTGATTAAAACTATATTAACTTTAGTTACACCTAGAAGTAATATAAATTCTCATTGAATATTGATACGCTTTGATATATATTGATAATTGATGATATACATTTTTAATATATAAGAACTGTAATGTTATTTTGGTTGGCTTAATAAACGTGATATAAAATTTACAGCTTAATTTTTTTTTTAACTATAACAGATAGATCAGATACTGATTCATCAGCAAGTTGAGCTTCTGGAAGGTATGTATTCTTTAAATTGATTATATTTCTGGAAAGAGAAGACATTTTTTCAGAAAAAGGCATATCAACAACCACAAATATAACACTTTCACTGATGTAGAATGATTAAGTCTGGTTAT
>NW_011888878.1:2826470-2830030 GCF_000151845.1 Pteropus vampyrus
TAATTTGTATTCTAAATTTTTTTGATGTTTTATACTTAGAGGATTAAATTTACAGATTATAATACCCCTCAAAAGACTGTATTCATTATACAGTATAAGTAGTATAAAGAGATGAATATTATTCAGTTAATTTTTAGAATTGGAGACTATAAAAGGTAACTTTCCCAATTAAATCTTAATAGACAATAAAGTTAAAGCTATAGAATTAATGTTTTATTTGTTTTCAGTTTTGAGTAACTAACTGTAAAGAAACAAATATGTAAACCCATTTATTTCAATTTACAAGTAAGAAGGCTGGAAATTTTTCAGATTTAGTTACTTAATGTAATTCTTAGATAATAGATCCTATCTCATGAATCCATTTAATTTTTTTTCTCATGAAACATTTAACTGGCAGATGTTGAGGCCAAGGGTGGTTCTAACTGAAGCATTGTCCAGGGCCTGTGTGAGTCAGAACAAAGACAATTAAGAGAGGTCATGGTGATAGAACTTGTGAAGGACGTCTACCTCTGAATAAAAGTCCATTCACACAGATATAGAGTATAGTTTTTGTCTCCGTACAGTTCTTTTAGTCACTTGATAGTTGAGTGGCTTGAGACATCCTATGACCCAAGTCAGTGAATACTATGGATAAGTGGAACCATGAATTGGCCTTTTCTGTCTCTAAGCCAGGAGAGGTTTTAAATGGTTGATTTCATATGGAAAGGCCTGTGGTAAGAGAGCAAGCAGATCTCAATATTTAGCATATTTATGTTTCCTCAATGAAGACAGACCCTCCAAGGTAGAGTTAGGATGCTAGGGGTCTACATAATCTGTGAGTTGCAGCCTTGGTTACCAAGCACTTTATGCTTTGTAGAATACCCATCTCCCACTTCTGAACAACTATGGCTGCTCTAAAATGCTCTAAACATTTTCATTCTCTCCCTTTTTACATGTGTGCATTAAGAGTCAACACTTTAATTACCTTCCCTCATACAATGCACAAAGATAAGCCACGAATATGGTATAAAACAAAATCTCTGGCCAATTTATTTAAAATACAATTTCATAGAGCATAAACATAGCTATCATCCTCTTTCCCCATCCTCACTGAGTATCTGAAAACTATACCAAGCACATGGACAAACTGTTTACATACACCTAGCATGACTGTGACCATCTGTAGCATTGACCATCCCACAGCAGCAAAGTCTCACTTTCTGACATGCGTCTATGGAATTAGGAAAATATGAGTTTTCTTTTCCATACCTCACAAAGGAACTCTTAATTTCTCTATACCTTAATACCCTCTCCTCCTTCTCTTCTTTGCCATTTTTCTTCTTTCTGAATTATTTCTAAACACCTTTTCTTTTTTCCCCTGTGTTGCTTAAAGTATCATCTAAATATGGTACAACTGGATATTATAGTATCTTAGGATAGATTCAATATTCTTTTAACACAATGATTCTCTTTTATGCTTTTAGCCTTAACAAGCTTTGAAACAAATAACAAATATGAAATTAAGAACAGATTTGGACAGAGGATTTACTTTGCAGCAGAGGATACCGATTGTTGTACCCGAAATTCCTGTGGGGCTTCCAGACCTTTTACCATGAGGATTCTTGATAATACGGGCCGAGAAGTCATAACTCTGGAGAGACCTCTAAGGTGTGCCAGCTGTTGTTGCCCCTGCTGCCTTCAGGAGGTCAGTGAACAATTTTCTGGGTAATTGTAAAATAGTTCAACAAGAATTTTCACCCTTTTGCTGAGCTATATAATCAAATGAGATTTAAGGAAAGTTGGTCCACACACTACTGGTTTATGCTCAAGAGGAAATAAGAGGAAAGATGGCAAGATGAAAAACAATGAGAAGTTATCCCTATGTCCCTGAGAATTTTGTCTGGTAGGATTGTGCATCTGCTCAGAGACCATACTTCTCAATCTTCAGGAAAGGCTGGAACAGTAAAGCACTTGGTCAAGTCCCTTACTTGAAATGACCATAGACAATATCCTAGAATACAATTTCCGGAGCAAATATACAGAAAAATGAAGAAAAAAAGAGATGTATTAATCTCACAATTTGGACAACCCATTATGGAACAAACCTAAAAGTGAGCTGCTCTGAGAAATCTCAATGCCCGTGTTTTTTGGTTCTCCGTTAAAAAAAAAATGAATGTATTTGAGTCCCCTGTGGTAGATATATACTAATTGTGAGTACCTTTAGTTTCATAATGGCCAGCTCTGTATTTCATGTTACTTGTCAGCCTACTGATAGAGAACATGATCTTGGGGGAGACACCAGCGTATAGAGAATTTATAGGAAAGTTGACCTTTGCCTATAACCCCACTGATCAGAGACCAGTCCTGCCTGGTCAGTCATTCCATACAAAAGTAGCTGGGAGGCCATGATCCAGAGACATAAAGTCATAGATATTTGGAGTATAATACTATACTTGGAGTATAATACTATACTATAATACTAAAAGATAACTGAAGTTATTCATACTTAATTATTTTGTTTTCCATGTCATTTTGGTTCGGTATGGTAGTATCTATCTATCAATTAGGATATCTGAGCAAAGTCTGAGAGTTTGATGGAATATGGTCTAAAGGTAAAGAATACATTTAAAAAGCATTATCTATTGATCTTAAACAGCAGCACTGGAAGTCTTCCTTTACACATGATGATACTGAGGTACTGTCTGGGTCACCCAGCTAAGTAACACAGCCAAATTTCCCGGCCCCATTTCTTTTCATTATAGTACCATTGCTACTCATATTTGAAAATGGCAATGATCAGAGTTCTGTCCATATATCCAAACCACTGTTTTTAATGGAGTTAGAGAAAAGAGTTCCTTAATAACTGACACATTTTTTATTAACATGGAAATTTCAAAATATACAAGACCAGTAGAGCAGTGCTTAAATGTGTTAAGACTATGTGTTCATCATGCCTGAGTTTGTGGCTCATCTCTTCTACTTTCTATTTGTGAAATCTGATACAGGTTAATGAATCTCTCTGTTTCTCAGTTACTTCATCTATAAATAGGGATGATGATACCAATCTGGAAGACAAGTTGTAAATCCGTGGTGCTTAGAAAAGTCTCTGAAATTTACAGAGTATTCAGTAAATGAGAGTTATTATTAGACATCATTATCATTATAATTTATATATGTTCTTTTGCTTTTATAGATAAAAATCCATGCTCCTCCTGGTGTACCTGTAGGGTATGTTACTCAGATTTGGCACCCATACGTGCCAACGTTTACTCTTCAAAATGAGAAGAGAGAAGATGTACTTAAAATTATTACTCCTTGTCTTATTGGCAGTTGTTGTGCAGATATTGATTTTGAGGTAAGAAATGTGATAATCTTTATAGATTTTGCTTTTCTAATATAAGAATAATATAAATTAGAAGGATGTAACAAATACATTAAATATATAGGTATATCTTGATATCTCAAGAGGGAGACAATGAGCTCACGTATTTCATTTTGATCAAATATATTTGGTCAAAAAGGTAGTTATTGCTCTCATTGAGGATCAGTCCTCATTATGGTAATTGAGAAAAGAGAAAAAT
>NW_011888878.1:2831615-2856732 GCF_000151845.1 Pteropus vampyrus
TGGAAAGCTAATAGTGTGTAGTTGAATTGTATTGGATTTCAAGTATGTTGAGGGGTTTGTAGCATGCCGATGGTAGTTAAAGCCATGATAAGATTATTCCAAAAGAGAATAGAAGGAAGACAGGTAGAATCTCTATCCCATGGAGACGATAAGGGAATCTGTCTCCTTCCAGGACTCTTGGTAAAACAGACAAATCAATATGCCCACATGAAACTGATACTCCAGTTCACCCTGCTAGATGAGTTTAGTGTCTGAATTCATACCACTGTTTCATACCATGGTTTAGCAATCTAAAATCATAGAAATTTATCCTGAGTGGTGATACAGATGGCAGAGTCAAATGCAAAAGCCCACTAGGACATCGATCACCAAAGGCACCTCTATTCCTATAGAACAAGCCCTATCTTCACGTGAGCAGATTCAAAAATTACCAACGGCTCAAAGAACTACTCCACCCGGAACAAGCTGCATGTAATACTACAATCTGCAATCGATCCTATAGGAAATACCTAAGTAAACATTAAAGAGACAAAACAAGAAACATAACAGAAAGAATGAGACTAAAGAACAGGAGGATTTGAAAACAAACCAAATAGAACCTCCAGAAATGAAGAAAAGTCATTGAGAAAACCTCATTGGAAAAGATGAGCTGCAAATTAGATACAGATGAGGAGAAAATGCTTAACTGGATGATTTATATGAGGAAAATATACAGGGGAGATACAAATTGGAAGGGACAAAATAATTGAAGGGACAGGAAGCTAGAGTAAACTACTCTTGCATATGCCTAAAAGGAGCTACAGAAAAGGACAATACAGAGGATGTATTGAGATAATATTCAAGTAGAAAAATGACTAAGAATCTTGCCAACTTGATGCTATGTATCCTCAGATTCAGAAAGTGCAGACAGTTCTGGGTAAGAAAGAGAAACGACATCTAGATACAGCTCAGATAAATTACAAACATCAAACTAAAAAGGAAATTTAAAAGCAGCAATGTGAAGAGAGAAGGTTACCTCTAATATGTAATTCCTTTACCATTAAGGATTTTGAGCATCATTTTAGGTTTACTGGCTACTTGTATTTGTTCTCTTTGCATTATCTATCCATGTACATTGCCTGTTTTTTCTATTAGGTGGTTTAATCTTTCCTTGTCATTTTATGTAATTTGTGGTTGAAGATGTCAACTCTGCATCTGTCTTTTGATTTGAAAATATTTTCCACAGCTATTTTTTTCTGGACTTTGTGAGAAATAGAAATATCACATAGAAAATTTAAATCTCGTGTAGTCAAATGTACCTATATTAATAGCTTTAAGTTCTCCTGCCTTAATAATGAAGCTCTCACCAATCTTACATTTTATCTACTTTTTTTCTCCTGTTACATTTTAATTTCTAACTTACTTGGAATTCTATTTGTACAAATTGAACCACACTTTTTTTTTCTTTCAGATATCTGTGTAAATGTGTCATCACAGTTTTTAAGTACACTATTAATTCCTTGCTAAAATAAAATACCATACATTAAATTCCCATAAGAAATGGGATCTATTTTTTAGATTCTCTCCTCTAGTGCATTGATCTAGCTATCCATTCCTACAGCATTACCTTATAATTTAACTATGATGATTTAATGATATGCCCTATATCCAATCATAGCCAAGTAGTCACTTAATCTTCTTCATTGTATTTTCTTGCTATTATCAGATGTTTCTTTTCCTGTGAACATTAATTTTATTTCATTCAATGTTTCTGAAGTTAGAATCCAATTCGAGTGATATTACATCTGTTTCTAATTTTTTTTAATTTCTTTATTTTTTATGGTGATATTGGTTGACGAAATCTGATAAGTTTTAGCTATACATTTTTTAAAATAAGGAATATATATATATATATTTACACTGTGTGTTCACCTCTCATAGGTATATTTCTTTCTGTTACCACATATTTGACCCCCTTTAACTCATCTACCTCTCCCCCACCCCTTACCGTCTGGTAACCATTAGTCTATAGTCCATGTCCATGAGTCTCTGTTTGTTTGTTCTGTTCATTTGTTGCTTTTAGGTTTATATCCCACATATAAGTGACATCATGTGATTTTCAGCTTTTTCTGTCTGGCTTATTTTACTTAGCATGATTATCTTGAGGTCCATCCATGGTGTTGCAAATGGCAGTATTTCATCTCTTCTTATGGCTAAGTAATATTCCATTGTATATATGTACCACAGCTTCTTTAGCCAATAATCTATCGTGGGACACTTTGGTTGCTTCCATGTCCTGGCCATTATGAATAATGCTGCTAAGAACATTGGTGTGCAAATATCTTATCGGATATGGGTTTTCAAGTCTTTGAGGTAAATACCCAGTAGAGGGATTGCTGGATCATATGGTAGATCTATTCTTAGATTTCTGAGGAACCTCCATACTGTTTTCCATAGTGGCTGTACCAATTTGCAGTCCCACCAGCAGTGTATGAAGGTTCCTTTTTCTCCGCATCCTCTCCAGCATTTGTTATTACTTGTCCTGTTGATTATAGCTATACTAACAGGTTTGAGATGATATCTCATTGCAGTTTTGATTTGCATTTTTCTGGTAACTAGCAGTATTGAGCATCTTTTCATATAACTGTTGGCCATTTATATGTCTTTTTGGGAGAAGCGTCAGTTCAGGTCCTCTGCCCATTTTATGATTGGATCATTTGCATTGTTGTTGTTATCGACTTGTATGAGTTCTTTCTATATTTTGGATATTAGGCCCTTATCAAAGGTATTGCTCGCAAATATATTTTCCCATTCAGAAGGTTGTCTCTTTACCTTGGTGACGATTTCTTTTGCTGAGCAGAAGCTTTTTAGTTTGATGTAGTCCCATTCATTTATTTTCGCTTTAAGTTCCCTGCCTTTGAGGCCAAATTCATAAAATCCTCTTTAAGTCCAAGATCCTTGAGATTAATTTCTATGATTTCTTCTATGCATTTTACTGTTTCAGGTCTTATATTGAGGTCCTTAATCCATTTTGAGTTCATTTTGGTGTGTGGTGATACAGAGCAGTCTAGTTTCATTCTTTATCAGCTGGCTTTCCAGTTTTCTCAGAACCATTTATTGAAGAGAATTTCTTTCTCCTCTGTATGTTTTTAGCTTTTTTATCAAAAATTATTTGCCCATATAAATATGGGTTTACCTCTGGGCTCTCGATTCTGTTCCGCTGGTCTGTGTGCCTATTTTTCTGCCAATACCATGTTGTTTTGATTATTGTCACTTTGTAGTATAATTTGAAGTCAGCAGTGTGATGCCTCCAGCCTTGTTCTTTTTTCTCAGGATAGCTTTGACAATTGGGTGTCTTTTGTGCTTCTATACAAATCTGATGATGTTTTGTTCTATTTCTTTAAAAACTGCCAATGGGATTTTGATGGGGATTGCATTAGATAATAAGGTCATTTTAACTATATTGATTCTTCCAATCCAAGAACACAGACTATCTTTCCATTTCTTTGTATCTTCTTCGATTTCTTTTAATAGGGTCTTGTAGTTTTTGTTATATAGGTCCTTTACTTGTTTCGTTAAATGTATTCCTAGGTATTTTATTCTTTTTGTTTCAATTGCAAAAGGAATTACTTTTTTCACTTCTTTTTCTGACACTTCGTTATTAGAGTATAGGAACGCTATGGATTTTTTAACATTGATTTTATATCAATAAACTTTACTGTATTTGCTTATTTATTCTAGTAGTGTTCTTGTGGAATCTTTAAGGTTTTCCACATAGAGAATTATGTCATCCACAAATAGTGACAGTTTGACTTCATTTCCTATTTGGATGCCTGTTATATCTTTCTCTTCCTTGATTGCACTCGCTAGGACCTCCAATGTTATATTGAATAACAGTGGCGATAGTGGACAGTCTTGCCTTGTTCCTGATCTTAGAGTGCAGGTTTCTAGTTCTTCACCTTTAAGTATAATGTTGGCTAAGGATTTGTCATCTATGGCCTTATGTTCAGGTACTTTCTTTCTATACCAATTTTGTTAAGTGTTTTGATCATAAATACATGCTGTCTGTATCTTGTTGAAGGCTTTTTCTGCATCTATTGATAGAATCATGTGATTCTTATTTTTTAATTTGTTTATGTGGTGTATCACATTAATCAATTTGCATATATTGAACCATTCCTGTGCATTTGGGATAAGCCCACTTGATCGTTGTGTATAATCTTTTTAATATGTTGCTGTATTCGATTCACTAGTATCTTATTTAGGATTTTTGCATCTGTGTTCATGAGAGATATTGGTCTGTAGTTTTCTTTTTTCATGTTATCTTTACAAGATTTTGGTATCAGGGTAATATTAGCCTATAAAATGAGTTGAGAAGTATTAGGGTGATATTATCAGGGTAATATTAGCTTTATAAAATGAGTTGGGAAGTATTACCTTCTCTTTGATTTTTTTGGAAGAGTTTGAGGAGAATAAGTTTTAGATCTAATTGAATGTTTGGTAAAATTAACTGGTGAAGCCATCTGACCCTGGACTTTTTACTTTTTGGTAGATTTTTGATGCTTGTTTTAATTTCCATACTGCTGATCGGTCTATTTAGATTTTCCTGTTCTTCTTGATGCTGTCTAGAAAGGTTGCATTTTTGTAAGTACTTGTCCATTTCTTCTAGGTTATTAAATTTGGTGTTACATATTTTTTCAGTCTTCTTGTATGATCCTTTGTATTTCTGCAGTGTCTGTCATAATTTCCCCTCTTTCATCCCTGGTTTTGCTTATTTGTGTCGTTTCTCTTTTTTCTTTCGTGAGTCTAGCCACAGGTTTGTCAATTTTATTAACCTTCTCAAAGAACTAGGTCTTTGTTGCGTTTATTTTTTCTATTGCTTTTTCTTTTCAATTTCGTTTATTTCTGCTCTAATTTTGATTATTTCTTTCCTGCTGCTGACTTTAGGCTTCATTTGTTCTTCCATTTCTAGTTTTTTAAGATGAAGCATTAGATTGTTTATTTGGGCTCATTCTTGCTTTAAAGATAGTCCTGTAATTATATGAACTTTCCTCTTATGACCACTTTTGCCGTGTCCCAAAAGTTTGATATGTTGTACTATCATTATCATTTGTTTCAATATATATCTTGATCTCTTTTATTTCTTCTCTGATCCAGTTATTCTTCAGTAGTATATTGCTTAATCTCTATGTATTTGTGATTCTTCCCACCTTTTTTTACAGTTGATCTCTAGTTTCAAAGTATTATGATCAAAATATGGTTGATGTGATTTCAACCCTCTTATATTTGTTGAAGCTATCTCTGTGTCTCAGTATTTGATCAATCCTTGAGAATGTTCCATGTGCACTAGAGAAGAATGTATAAGCAGCCCTTTTGGGATGGAAGGCTCTGTACATGACAATTACGTCCAGTTGGTTTAATGTGTCATTTAAGGATTTTATTTCCTTATTGATTTTCTGTTTGGATGATCTGTCCATACCCAACAGTGGGGTATTTAAGTCCACTACTAAGATAGTGTTTTGGTCTGTTTCTCCCTTTATTTCTGTTAGTAATTAATTGCTTTCTATATTTTGAGGCTTCCTAATTGGAAGCACAGATATTAATAAGTGTTATATCTTCTTTGTGTATGATCCCTTTATCATTATGAAGTGTCCCTCAGTATCTTTATTTACTTTTTTTATTTTGAAGTCCATTTCATCAATATTAGTACCTCTACTCCTACTTTGCTCTGAATGTCATTTGCTTGGAGTATCATTTTCTACCCTTTCCCTTTGAGTCTATATTTGTTTTTGAAATTGAGATGTGTCTCTTGGAGCTAGCATATGGTTGGGTTGTGTTCTTTGATCCAGTCTGCATTCTGTACCTTTTTATTGCTAAGTTCAGTCCATTTCCATTTAGGGTGATTATTGAAATATGAAGTCTTCTTAAAATTATTTTATCTTTCTCTTTCTGGTATTCAGTGTTTCCATTGCTTCCTTATCTTGTCTCTCTGTTATTTATTTATTTTGGTTGGGTTTTGTGTACTTTCCCTCTGGTCCTTCTAGTTTTATGTTATATATTTCAGTTTTGAATTTTTGGTGTGTGATTAACATTACGAATATATAAAGGATATTTATGTATCTGCAGTCACCCATTTCCTTCTTCGTGTGCCTTATTTCCATTCCCCTTTGCAAATCTGGATCTTTGAATCCTCCCCTTTTCAGTCATTGCTGTCTCAATTTATCCCTAAGTGTGCTGAACCTTCATTGCTATCTTGCTATTGCAAATCTCTTCTTATTTTTAAGCTTATAACGCCCCATTCTTAGTAAGGGTTGCACTCCTCTGCTTCTATCCACCTGTTAGTCGCCGTAATTATGTATCGTTTTTGCCATTTGGTTTTAGGTGAGCTGACCCCTTTCAGTATTTCCTCTAGTGCCGGCCTCATAGTAGAGAATTCCTTTAATTTTTATGTCTGGAAAGTTCTTTATTTCTCCTTCATATCTGAAGGACAGCTTAGCTGGATACATTATTCTAGGCTGGTAGTTTCTTTCACTTAATAAATTGAATATTTGATTCCACTCCTTTCTGGCTTATAAGGTTTCTGCTGAAAAGTCCAACAATAATCTAATGGGTCTTCTTTTATAAGTTACCTTTTTCTTCTCCCTGGCTGCCCTGACAATTCTGTTTTTGTCATTGATTTTTGATAATTTTCATCCAATGTATTTTGGTGAAGGCCTTTTTGGGTTGAGATAATTGTGTGTTCTGTTGACTTCTTGAATTCCAAGCTCCAGCTTATTCCTTAGATTTGGGAAATTCTCGTCAACTATTTGTCTGAAAATGTTTTCTAATCCCTGCTCCTTTTCCTCCCCTTTGAGAATTTTTATTGTTCTTATGTTTCCTCTCCTGCTATTTTTCATAGTATTTTCTATTCCTATTTTTCCTAGAGCTGGTATTAGCAAAATTAACTTTATTTGTGTGTGTGAAAGACAAGACAGAAAACATTTTAGACTTATGTTGCAACTACTCAACTCAGCCATTGTAGATAAAGAAGTCAAAACAATACATAAATACTGGGTGTAGCTGTGTCCTAATAAAACTGTTTATAAAAACAGACTAAATGTAGCCCATTAGCCATTGTTTGCTGAACCCTAGCCTAGATTTTTATTAAGAATTGATCCCTAACTTTCTAAGTCTGAGTATAATAATGGTCACGAGTACAGACTCTGGAACACAGAACGTGGATTTGAAATCCATCCCAACAACTTCTTATCTGTGCGATATGAGACTGATTACTTAACCTCTCTTTGCTTCAGTTTTTTCTTGTGAAAACTCTGTGTAATTGTAGTATGTATCTTATAAAGATATGAGGAAAAAAATATCTAATACTTGAAAAGAATTTATATTCCATGCATGCATATATTAGATGTTATATAAATGCTGAATAGCAAATAAATACAATACCTTTTTAATATCTATGGATACACTCCTATGTTTTTAATTATGTAATTCTCTAGCATTTTACAATTTCTTATAGTATATTCTTTTGATACTTATTTAATTTCTGTGTGCTAATCTTCTATTTGGATTTTTTTGCACATATTTGTAATGAGATGAGTCTATAGATCCATTTGAATACCTTTATCATTTTTAGAAATAAGTAAAATTTAAATTTATTAGTAATATAACAGTTTATTTCTTCCAAAAGTCGAAATCATTTCATTGCATAAATTTTCTATTTTTTAAAATATTATCTAGACAATAGATAAAAATTATCTAGTCCTGTTGACTTTTCAGCTGAAGGTTATGTTCACATTTCTGAACTTTCCTATAAAAAGTTATATATTCTATTTCTCACATTAATTTTGTTGAATGTTTAGATTTCTTGCTGTAAGAATCAAAAAAGGGAAATGCAATTATCTTTTAAGTCTAGTGATAGGATTATGGGAGCTGATAAGTTAACTTTTGTAACTTTTGTAAATTTTGTATATTTCAAAAAAAATTAAAAATAACTAAATTAAAAAATAAAATGTAAGGTTTTATTACTAGCTACAAATGCTTAGATGACAGCTATTAGCAGATAAAACATTAAAGTATCAGAAGAGAGAATTTGTATTCTTCCAGTTTCCCACAATAATGTTATATAACATATATATATATCCCTATAGCTCAGTAGGTTACAAAACAGGTATTTATTCTCATGCTATAGGTCCATTGGTCAACTCTGTCTCGGTGGGTATACCTAGGCTCAGCTAGATGGCTCTGATTTAGGCTATAAGTTGGCCACAGGCCTGCTCTCGGTATGCTCATTTTGGAGCTATAGCAAGAGCAACTAACTGGATCATACTATTCTCGTAGCTGATTGCTGGACACCAAGAGCATGTCAAACAATCAGCCATATTTTAGATCTGTGTTCACCTCACATCAACATTCCATTGGTCAAACAAGTCATATGGCCAAGACTAATTATCTATACTCAGGGACATATACTGGGCCCACAGCAGGGAGAGTCAGTAAATGAATATTGATGAACAGTCATCCATACTATCACAGTTTGCATCTAAAGAGTTTATTTTGAATTTAAGAACCACGCACACCCAAATAAAATGAGTAAACTGATTTTAGTTTCCCCACATTTATTTAGCTGCTTCCAACCTGAGCTAGGGCTTTAAAGAGTATTGCTAGCACATGTGCTACCTCGTGTACATTTGAAAAGGACACATCTCTTCCTGGGCTGATGCAGCTGTACATGCACACACCATGGGGATGTGGCTACATTCACGCCCACATACCCACCTGGTGAGGCACATTTGTCCTATTATGATCTGTTCAATTTTTATGACTTTTCTTATGCAGAATTCTAAAATCAGGAAAATTTTAGTTTGGAGCTCTTTTTTTCAAACACCTCTCTTCCTCTTTTGTTGTTCCCCCACCCTCCTGTTGTCCAGTCTTAGCCCAAACTTTGACCTGTGGCATCTCATCAAGATACTCACTAGATACTTTCCTTCACTCAAAACTGCCAGTCTTCTTTCCCAGGCTCTTAATACTTCATGTTTTCCTACTGACACTGGGTGGTGATGGCCCTCCCATTGCATTTAAACACTCAGCCTATGTAAATTCTTTGTGCTTCTCTTAAAGAGATGTCACTTGGGGGTTTAGTTTACTACTCTCCTGATGGTTTCTAGAAACTTCATCAAAGAAATATTTCATATTTGTATCTTTTCATACCAAAATTTTGTTTTAAAACAATTGAATTCATTTCTTATTGTCTATCTTAATGTAAAATAGAAACGTTAACTATTTCAGTAAAACTACTTTCATATAAGGTCTCCATAACAAAGAAACAATTTTTTGGCATATATCTATAAATAGATACAGTAATTTATACAAATGTAATGAGTGATATAATGTTCATAGTTATGTGCTACTTATCATTTTAATAGTGTATTTGTTTCATTTTATTCCAACTGTGGAAATAGTTTTCTTATTAGTTTTCTAGAATTCTTTATGACTGTCATTTTTTTTTCCAATTTAGATTAAATCTATTGATGAAGAAAATGTGGTTGGTAAGATTTCCAAACAGTGGGCTGGTTTTGCAAGAGAGGCATTTACAGATGCCGATAACTTTGGGATACAGTTTCCCTTAGACCTTGATGTGAAAATGAAAGCTGTGATGCTTGCCGCGTGTTTCCTCATCGTAAGTCAATTCTTGTTCATCTTGGGTATAGATGGTTTCTTTAGTATCATTCTGAAATGACTTGTAAATTGTACATTTTTAAATGACCTTTTTAAGTGTATAGCTTTTATTTAAAGGGGTCCCATTTAATCTTAGTTCTGAAATTCTATTTTCTTCTGATACTCCTGATTCACAAGTGACTATTTTCTCTGGAACTTCTGCTCATTTTCACATGGCAATAGAAGGACTTTGTGTGTCAAATAGAGGGCCTGGTCTTTGAGGATTTTATTTAAAAATTGAAATAGGTACTTAGAAGACTTCAAATATGGCCTTACATGGAATAAGGCTCAGTGAAACACAGATTTCCTCCTGATTCATTATAAATTATATCCTCTGATACAGGAATGTAAACTGCAATAAGTGTACACATCCAAATAAGCCTTCGAATGGAACAGCCACTTGAGAGGAAACACACTGGATAGAGCAGTGATTCTGAACTTATCTTCCATTAAATCAGTTAGGGAGCTTTCAGAAACCCCAAGTACCAAATCATACCCCAGTTCAACTAAATAATAAGCTAAGAGTAAAAGTTGTATGACTCCCCAGGTGACTCAGCATGTAGTCAAAATCTAAGACACCCTGGATAGAGCAGTGTTTCTTAGCTTTGATGTACTATAGAAACACTTGCGTAGTTTTTCAAATTCCCTGTGTCAAGAGTACACAGACATTAAAACCCCTGGAAATGGGACCAAGCTTTCAAGCAGTTTAGATCTTTCCCAGGTGATTCCAATGTGCAAGTAAGGTTTTGAATCATTAACATGACTATCTTAAACATAGATTTGGAGTTGAAAATAGAAAAAATTAAAAAGTGACAGAATGTACAGAAAAAATATCTAGTTACTTCAACAAAAAAGTGTCAGAAAAATAAAAAAATAAAAATAAAATGAAAAAGGGAGAGACATGAACCTAATACAGTTTGTTGACCATGTTTAAATATTGGTTTGAATGATTAATTTAAAACATTTTTATAAGGCATTCAGGGAAATTTGAACATTGGCCATTTGATGATATTAATGATTTATAATGGTGGGATTTTTTTGTTTTTGATTTTTAACTTTTATTAAATTGATTTATCTTTCACATCTTTTAAAATTTTATATTTCAATTACATTTGACATATAATTTTATATTGGTTTCAAGTGTACAACATACTGATTAGACATTTACATAAACTTTTTGAAGTGTTCGCTACAATAAATACCAGTGTCCATCTGATACTATACATAGTTATTATAATATTATTGACTATATTGTCTATGCTGTACTTTACATTCCCATGATTATTTTTATAATTAACAATTTGTACTACTTAATCCTTTTCACTTTTATCACTACCTAACCCCCACTAAAAAATTAAGGTGGTTTTAAGCTGTTATGATGATATCATGGTTATGTAAAAGCAAAACACTTTCCATATCTTTTAGGGTCACTCACTGTAGTATTTCAGTACCAAATGGAGTGATATCAGGGTTTTGCTTTAAATAATGGGAGTGATTGCAGGGGGTAGGAGGGACTAGAGTATTTGTTAAAATAAGATTAGTAATGTTAATAATTATTGAATCTGATTAAGGGGTGGGTTGTTTGGACCTTATGCTATTCTATCTAATTTGAAATATGCTTACTATTTTCTGTAATAAGTTTATAATATAACAAAGTTCTTTGTAAAAATTGTTTTCAATAAGTGTTAATTTCACATAAAAAGTAAAATTTAACCTTAATCTTGTGGGAACGGTTCAACTAAAGGTAGAGTTATGTGAAAGATATGGTGTATTCAGGAAAGGGAAAATAGTCTGGGGTAATTAGATAGTTGGAAAATGGGACTGGGATTGGTGGTGGACTTATTAGGAAATGACTGAGAGCTTCCTTTAAAGGACCTTTAAAGATAAGGCACCTTTTTTAGAGAATTGTAATTTATTGAAAATTGTTTTGTTAAATGTTGATTTTAAACTCGGTATAAATAAAATAGTTACAAATCAAAATTTTAGAATGATAAATCCTGGCATCTATGTGAGAAATGAATTTGAGAGGTAAAATTGCAATTGCTAGTGATTTGCAATAAGGATAAAATTATTTCTGTTGAGGGGATAAATGAAAATGATAGATGTGAGAGATATAAATTCCATAGAATTTGTCTGAAGTCATAGGAGTGGGAGTCTGTATAGATACTGATGAAATGAAACAAGCTGGAAAACGTAGTAGACAAATTTGGAACACAAATGAAACTAACACAAAAAAATTTTAAGGTCATTCTACCTCTTAAAATGGCTGCTATTCTTATGAAAAAAATTAATTTTACATCAAACTGTAGTCATAGGAAAAGTTATTTTACTACAGAAGGATTTAAAATGTTGGGTAAGAAATATTGAAAGACAAAAAGTCCTAGGAGACTAGAAAAAGCGAAATATAGAGAAATTACCAGAAGATTAATTAAATCCATGCAGATATCAACAAATGAATAGAATTATAAGATTTAATTGCTAATAAAATGGAAAGCTAAAGGTAGAGCCTATATAGCTATAAATTTTTCCTAGATTTACTGATTAGTTAAATTTTCTTGTTTAACGAATATATTACTGTTTTCATCAGAACACTTAGCATTTCTTCATCAGAGAATTATCTCTGTTTTGCTACTGAAAACTCATTCTATACTTTTGTTTTTAATCTAGGATTTCATGTTTTTTGAAAACAATTCATGTACTCAAATAATACATTCATTCCTGAAAGCAAAATTGTGGTAATGCATTAATGAAAGTCTCAAAATATGAAGTTTCTATACTGACTGGGACTATCTAAAAGGAAAATTCAGTGTTTTTTTCCTTGAAAATAATTATACCATGAGTGAATTACTCTGGGATGCCTGTAGTCCAGGTATGTGATTTCACTTTCAAATTATATAGTTTATTTTCTGTATAATTGTTTATAAATGTTTTTATATATTTTCTTTAATGTTCATTGTATATTTCAGAGAAACGACATAGGTCGTTTTACCTTTAGAAATAAACTTCTTATGCAAAACTACTTTGAATTACAGCTTGATTTATTTTCCATTTTTATAAAAAAATAGACTATTAAAATAATATACTTTATTAAATCTAGTTACAATTTACTTTTATATCAACTAAAATTATTTTGCAAATACTGTATATTCAAAAATGTTAAATATTAACATAATTTCAGTTTTCTTTATAATTGTGTTCAAATATACTTAATATACATATTATCTGGGAAAAGTAAAATTTGTATATTTAGGAATCCCAATCTCCTATAATCTAATTTGTTACTGTAAATAAGATTTTCATATTGACGAGACAATAAATTACCAATTTTTGTTGTTTTCAATGAACAAAGAAAGACATGATTCTGTTCCAAAGAAGGACACATTTTTAAAGACTCACTCTAAAACTAAAGTATTGTTATAATTTTTGAGGTAAGTTTTAATATGGAACGATTATTTCCTATATTCTATCATTCATTGAACATGGTATTTATGAGATCACTTTAGATGTTAATAGACATACATATTCCTTCACAGAGTAAAAACTTCTATAATAGTCTATGTTATTTATACTAATAATCAAATAACTGAAATAAAAATTGTTGCTATATTTCTTTGTATATTTGATTTTTTTAAAAGGAACAATGAACAATTGATTCAGGTGGTGTTCAGAACTCTGCACATTTACCTCCTATTCCTTTTCAAATATTCTTCAAAAAGAGGAAAACATATGACACTATTTAGTAAAACAGATGATACTAGAAACTACAGTTTCTACCTGTCAGAAAGTTAAAGGAATTTTTGTAATCTATTTTGTGGGGAAGATTGGATTGAGAGAGGGGAAACCAACCCACAATTTACCTCATGCAAAGGAAAATTGTGCTTACGAAATAAGAGCTAGGGGGAGAGATCCCCTTTCATCTTCAGCAAAACTCCACAAATAGCCCACTATTGTTAATGGTAAATGTTTGGTGACAACAAAATCCAATCAAACCACTAGCTCCTAGTGTTGAGAACATTGAGATGGCAGGGGAGCTACAGGAAAAGTAATGTCTAGATCACCATTCATTAGCCTAAATAATTCATTAGATGTCAGATTCCAATGATGAGAAGTAATCATGGCCCTCATGTTCAGTTTATAGTTTGTGCAGACAGCATTCCAGGTAAAGTGAAGTAAGTACTTGCATAGCTGGATTCTAGTGGCATTACTTATGCAGGTTAGAGAAGGGAAGGGCTTTCCGGGCTAGCTATTAGGTACCACAAACTACTCAAAATGAAGCTAGAAGTATTAAGATTATCACTGTGACAGCTACACCTTGCTTTTATTTTCCCACTTCTGCTCCTCTTCCTGTTCCTCCCCTTTCTTTGCTTTGGATTCATGGTCTCTGGTTAAGCAGAGTAAAACTGCAACTAATATGAATAGGTCCCTTCTTCTTTAACTGTGTAGGGAAGATTTAGCGATTGCCTGCAAAAACCATTTAAGTTCAAATATAAGACAAATACCTTCTCGTTAAATATTTAAAAAGAGAAAAATCATCAAACATGAAATATTAGAATTTAAACAGGAAAATATCATGAATTGACACAAATGTCTTAATTAGTTATCTCAGTGAGATCTGAGGAAATGTTGCCTATTTGTTTCTGGAACAGGCAGAAGAGAAAAAAACACTGATGTGGCAACATTTTAATAAAGTGGAAAAATATGATAACCACATTTTAAAGTATAATAGAAATACTGGACCAGTAGATTGCAGAAAGCGCAAAGAGCACAATAAGATAAAAGATTTTAGAAATTCTTCCAAAAGTCAAATAAACCCAAAGTATAGAGGGAAAAATTGATTCTTGAAAATGGATACATCAACTTCAATTTATATATAACAGAAATTTCACAAGCAGAAATCAATGGAGCAAAGAGAATAATTAAAAAAATAAGAAAACTTATTTGCAATCAGGACTCTGTCCTAATTTACCATATATCAGAAAAATAATTAAAATACCTATTTATAATTATTATTTACAAAACAATTACTACATTCCTGCACTATGGTAAACATTGTTAGGCCATAGTAGAATGGTTTCTGTGGCCTAACTTCCATGATATTCCACAGTCTAGTTCATTTTTCTTACCTCACCAATAGAGATTGATCAATTCAGTACTCTAATTACAGGTGTTTAAAAGGACCAAAGGATGTGGAACAAAAAGATAATTCAATAAAGGTACTTGATGCCTTGCCTCCATTTTCCTATGCCTGCCTTTCAATAATAGAGACCTTACCACTTCTGAGATTCTTTCCCTCAGGATGATGTGACATATAGAGATTTGGTGTCATGGACTCATTCAGAACAGGGGCTTTCTTTGCCCTTCTTTTCTTACTCTAAGGAGAACAAACGAAAAGCATCACATCCCTGGTCATCATTCTGCCCATCAAGTCCTAGATCCTGGGTTGTAAATACCATTCTCCACTCAAACTGGGCTCTTCGAGAGATGGTTATACCCAGAATTGAGCCATGGACAAGTACAAGATGAGCCTCAAATGACTTGCAGAGAAGCCAAGGAATTGCTCAAGGAAGGATTGTGGTATGTCAAAGGATGAAAGAACCAAACTGAAAAGGCTTCCACCAGCAAAATTAAGGAAATTTGAAGAGCAAAATATTGATAGGAAGATATCATTACCTATTGAATAAAATAGGACACCACAAATTTCTACAGATATAAATGTGAAAATGTTAAAAGTTTGGTGAGGACAACGATACATACAGTCTCAATTTACTTTCCCAGAAATTTTATTTAAAAAGGGGAAAAGGTAACTTACAGCAGAGCCTAGCAGCCCCCACCCTAATCAAGTGATCAAAGTGATCATCATTAGTAATAAGACAAAGTGCAACTAGTACCAAATGATAGGATGCAATATGATACAGCATCACAGGAATCTCAACATGCTTTTAGGATAGCACATGGTGAAGTAATGTTTTCCAAGTTTTATTGAGAGATAATTGATAAATAATATTGTATTAGCTTCAAGTGTACAATGAAATGATTTGATATATGTACATATTGCAAAAAAGATTACACAATAATTTAGTCAACATCCATCACCATATATAATTACAATTTTTTTTCCTTGTGATGAGAATTTTTCAGATCTACTCTCTAGGAACTTTCACATACATGATACAATATTGTTAACGATACTCACGATGCCGTACATACATCCCCAGGACTTATTTATCTTATAAATTGAACTTTATATCTTCTCTCCACCTTTACCCATTTGTTTTCCCAACCACAACCTCTAGCAATCACCAATCTGTTTTCTATATTGATGAATTCAGTTTTTGTTTAGATTCCACATTTAAGTGTGATCATACAGTATTTATCTTTTACTGTCTGTCTCATTTTACTTAGTGTAATGCCCTCGAACTTCATCCATGATGTTGCAAATGGTAGAATTGCCTTCTTTTTTATGGTTGAATAATATTCCATTATATGTATATGGAACATTTCCTTATTCGTTTATCTTCCTTGCATACTTAGGTTGTATTGACTATTGTGAATAATGCTGCAGTAAACATGGGAGTGCAAATACATTTTCAAGACAATGATTTTGTTCCTTTGGATAAATATCCAGAACTGAAATTGGTAGATCATATGGTAGTTCTATTTTTTGAGTAATGTCCATAACATTTTGCATAAAGTCTTCACCAATTTACATTCCCACCAATGGTGCACAAGGGTTCCCTTTTTTCCATATCCTTACCACAACACTTATTTCTTGTCTTTTTGAAAATAGCCATTCTAATAAGTATGAGATGATATCTCATTGTGGTTTTGATGTGCATTTCCTTGATGATTACTGGTGTTGAGTACATTTTCATGTACTTATTGGCCATTTTTATGTGTTACTTGAAAAACAATATATTATACAGATCCTCTACCCATTTTTAAATTGATTGTTTTTTTTTCACTATTGAATTGCATGAGTTCTTTATGTTATGGGTATTAACCACTTATCAGATATGATTTGCAAATATTTTCTCTTTCATTCTATACATTGTATTTTCATTTTACTGATGGTTTCTTCTGCTATACAGAAGATGTCAGTTCATTAAAGTGGCACTTAATTTTTTTCTTTGGTGTCAAATCTAATTAATTATTCCCAATACCTATGTCAAGGAGCTTACCCCCTTTCCTACTAGAGCTTTTATGATTTCAGGCTTTACATTTAAGTCTTCAATCCATTTTGAGTTAATTTATGTATAGTGGTCCAGTTTCACTCTTTGCATGTGGCAATAGAGTTTTTCAACCACCATTTATTAAAGACACAGTTCTTACCCCATTGTATATTCTTGGCTCCTTTGTCATAAATTAAATGATGATATATGGGTGGGTTTATTTCTAGGCTCTCTATTCTGTTCCATTAATACGTGTACCTGCTTTTATACCAATATCATACTCTTTTGATTATTATAGCTTTGTAATATAGTTTGAAATCTGGAAATGTGGTGCTTTCAGCTTGGTTCTTCTTTCTCAATATTGCTTTGGCTATTGGTATCTTTTGTGGTTCCATAAAAATTTTAGGATTTTTTTTCTTTCAGTGAAAACTGCCATTAGAATTTTGATAGGAATTGCACTGAATTTGTAGATTTCTTTGTGTAGTATGAACATTTGGACAATATTAATTCTTCCAATCCATGAGAATATCTTTTCATATTTTTGTATTTTCTTCAATTTCTTTCATCAATGTCTTATAGTTTTGGGTGTATAGCTCTTTCACCTCCTTGGTTAAATTTAATCCTAGGTATTTTTTTCTTCAACTAAAATGGGATTGTTTTCTTAACTACTGTTTCTGATAGTTCATTATTAGTGTATAAAAATGCAACTGATCATCCCGATAAATCCAGTAGCCATCCCTGACACCATACATAATCATTATAATACTACTATATTCCCCATACTATATTCTACATCTTCATGATTATTTCATAATTACCAATTTGTACCTTTTAATCACCTCTCCCCTTCACCCACCTCCCTATCCCCAAATCTGGCAACCATTAAAATTTTCTCTGTATCTAGAAACTTATTTCTGTTTTGTTTGTACATTCGTCCTGTTCTCTAGATTTCATATATAAGTGAAATCATATGGCATTTGTCTTTTTCTGTCTGATTTACTCCACTCAGCACAATACCCTCTAGGTCCAATCATGTTGTTGCAGGTGGCAAGATTTCATTCTTTTTTATGGCTGAGTAATATTCCATTGTATATATGTACCCCCTCTTTATCCATTTATCTATTGACGGATAATAGATGATTTCTGTGATGGACACTCAGGTTACCTCCATATCTTGGCTATTGTAAATAATGCTACAGTGAACACGTGGATGCACATGTCCCTTCATTTGGGTTTGGATTTCTTAGGTTAAATACCCAGAAATGGGATTAGTGGGTCTTTCTTTATTTCTTGTTATAGACTTTGTTTTAAAGTCTATTTTAAAGTCTGGTACAAGTATAGCTACTACAGCTTTTTTTTAAATTTCCATTTTTATGAAATATTTTTTCATTCCTTTATTTATAGTCTGTACGTGTCTTTTGATCTGAAGTGAATCTCCTATAGACAGCATATGTAAGGCTCTTATTTCTTATCCTTTCAGCCACCCTATGTCTTGTGTCTGGAGCATTTAATCTACTTACATTTAAACTAATTTTTGATAGATATGTAGTTATTGCCATTTTATTATTCATATTTATGATCTTTTTTGCCTTCTTTTTCTTAAGTTCTTTCAACATTTCGGTTTGGTGTTGATAAACTCCTTTAGCTTTTTCTTGTCTGGATAGCTCTTTATCTTTCTTTTGATTCTAAATGATAGCTTTGCTGGGTAGAGTAATCTTGGTTATAGGTCTTTGCTTTTATCGCTTTGAATATTTTGTGCCAATTCCTCTGTCCTGCAAAGTTTCTGTTGAGAAATCAGCTGAAAGTTTTATGGGAGCTCTCTTGTAGGTAACTAACTGCTTTTCTATTGCTGCTTTTAAGATTCTCTCTTTATCTTTAATCTTTGGAATTTTAATTATGAAATGCAACTGATTTTTAAATATTAATTTTGTATGCTACAACTTTATCAACTCATTGAATATTTATAAAATTTAATTTATGTAGTCTTTAGATTTTTAAAATAATATCATGTCATCTGCAAATACAGTTTTACTCCCTTTTTTGATTCAGATGCCTTTTTTTTTTTCAGTATTTTGCCTAATTGTTCTAGCTAATTTTCAGTCTATATTGAATAAAAGTGGTAAGAGCGGCAATCTTTTTTTGTTCCTGATCTTAGAGAAAATATTTCAACTTTTCACCATTGAGTATGATCTTAGCTGTGGCCTTTGTTATGTTGAGGTATATTCCCTTTATACCCAATGTAGAAATTGTATGTCTGTATTGTGGCCTTAAATAAAATAAAATTCATTGTGAACACAGAGATGGAGATGAATTTTATCCTTGGAAGAGAGAGAATATCTACATGCAAAATGCCAAACTAGGGACCATTTTCATGTCAGAGAATGGTAGAATACCATCTGGGCCTCAAAATGTGGCAAGTCACGAAATAAGGGGGAAATTTCTGGAGCATGAGACCTGATTAAATATTATTAGCTGGAAAATACAGGATTTAAACTAGAAGCTCTGGAATTATAAGCAGTGATGCCCATAAGATGATACCCAGTAGAATCAATTGGCCACAGACTTCTGAACTTCTCTCCATACCAAGCATTCAAGCTAAACTTTAATCTACCTTTAATTTTGTGTGGTAGAAAATTGCCTAATTGTGCCAAAGGATAGGTTATAAATTTAACAAGTTAGAAACCAACTAGATTTGGAAAACAGACGCTTGAAGCCAGCTTGCCTACTAAAGCAATTTATTTCTCCCTATAAGATACTTATTAATTTATAAAGGATAAAATAGTAACAATATAGTTATGCAGACACAATTCAGCTAAGATTTCTGAGATTACAGACTATAACAGAGATCCCCTTTCCTCTATTTTCTAGTAACATTTTCTTCATTTTCATCTGAGCACTCACCTTCGATGCCTTTAAATCCATTGATCTGTTCATAGTGATGTAAATATTATCTAAAATAATACATATTTTCTCTATCGTGCTCCTTACTTCCTTCACTTCCTTCTGAGTACTGACCAACATAGTCATCATTATCCATATTTCTATGAACAGTATATTTAAGGCAATCTTGGCTTTTTCTATGAAGCTCCTCAAAATTGTCTCAGCCTCTGTTCACTTTCAAATTCCAAAACTACTTCTACATTGTTAGGTATTTGTTACAGTAGCACTTCACTTCCACATACCAAAAACTATATTAGTTTCCTATTGCTACTATAACGAACCACCACAAACTTAGTGGCTTAAAACAACACAAATTGATTATTCTATAGTTCTGGAAGTCAAAATTCTGAAATGGATCTTATTGGGTGTTGTAGATTGAACGTGTTCCCACAAAATGTATATGTTGAATCCTTAATACCAATGTGACTATATTTGCAGATGAGATCTCTAAAGAAGTAATTATGGTTAAATAAGGATAAAATGATGGGGTCCTGATATGATAGGATTAGTATCCTCATAAAAAGAGATTTCACTCGCTCTTCTTCTGTTAATATGCACCAAGGAAAGGCTTCGTGAAGACACGGCAGTCAAAAAGTAACCATCCATAGGTCAGGAAAAGAGCTCTCACCAGAAGCCAGTTATGCTGGCACATCGATCTTAGACTTCCAGCCTCAAGAACTCTAAGAAAATAAATCTCTGTGTTTAAGCCTTCTAGACTGTGGTATTTTGTTTAGGCACATCAAGCAGACTAACACATCAGATTAAAATCAAGGTATTGGAGGATTTTTATTCTTTCTAGAGGCACTAGGGTAGAATCCTTTTCCTTGCCTTTTCCATCTTTAGGGGGCACCATTATTTCTCGACTAATGGCCTTTTTTCATCTTCAAAACCAGTAAAAGCTTCCATTATAACATTTTCATATCTGACTCCAATTCTTTCACTTCCCTCTCCCACATTTAAAGAACCCTTGGGCTTACATTGGGCTTACTTGGATAATCAGGGATAATGTCTCTATTTTACAGTTGCTCAGTTAGCAACTTTAATTCTATCCACAACTTAATTAACCCTTGCTATGTAACATAACACTGGGTAATGGGTACATTTTGCAGGGCCATTATTCTTCCTACAATAGTAACTCAATCACCCACTTGTGGACCATAGAACTCACCTAGGAATGCTTTCAGGAATTACTGAGTTGTCTTCAGCTAGTATGAAAATGTATTGAGAAGATTAGTTCTTTTAAAAACTTAAATGTAACCACTTACCATGCCATACCCCTGACATTCGGGTGATTAAAAACACCCATAAACTGGATGAATAAATATGGGGGCGTGAATAAAACCAAAAGTTTCTATTTAAGAAAAATATAAATATAACTGGTATGTTATTTTTGTCCATTTTTTTATTCAAAGAGTAATACTGTTCACAGCTCTTTTATGAATGAAATATTTTGTGTCTCTCTTTGTCTTTTTCTTTGTATCTCTCTCTCTCTTTCAGTGTGTGCGTATGTGTGTGTGTATGTGTATATACATACATACATACACATATGTGTGTATATATCCATTAATAATATAATATTACTTTTCATGTGTTTTAATAGGATATAAATGACATTATACTATATACATCTTTTGCAATTAGAATTTTTATTTAATATTTTTACATTGTTCTTTTTGAACTCTGATTATCACATTTTTATGGTTAGATAGTACTCTGTTTTATTTTATCAATATAATACAATATATTTATCTGTTCAATATTTGATGGACATTTTTGTTGTTGCAACTGTAATGATTAATTTTATGTTAACTTGGCTAAGCCAAAGTATCAAGATATTTGGTCAAACATTATTCTACATGATTCTTTGAGAGTATTTTTCAGATGAGATTAACATTTACATCAGTAGACTTTGAATAAAGCAGATTACTCTCCATAAAGTTGATGTGCCTCATTCTATCAGTTGAAGACTTTAATAAAAATGAGAGACCTCCCTCATAGAAGAGAATATTTTGCCAACATACTACCTTCAGACTCAGACTGCAGCAGCATCTCTTCCCTGGGTTTCCAATCTGTCAGCATACTCTGCAAATTTTGGACTTGCCAGCTGCCACCATCATGTGAACCAATTCCTTAAAATCTCTCCTTCTCCCTCTACTCCTACTCCTATCCCTCTCCCTCATTCTGTTTCTCTGAATTACCCTTACTAATACACTAACTTTATTACCAGTCTTGTGAATATTTACGTACATGTTTTCTTTCATTTTTTTACCAAGGAAACTTTATTATTTTTATGTTTTTTCATAATTTTATTTTATTTACTTTAATTTTTTATTCATTACAGGTATACAGTACACTGGATAGACATTTGTATAGTTTATGAAGTGATCCCCTCAATTACTCTAGCACTGATCTGGCTCTACACACAGCCATTACAATTCTATTGACTATTCCCTATGCTGTACTCTACATCCCTGAAACTATTTTGTAACTACTAATTTGTACTTCTTCATCCCTTAACCTTTTTCTCCCAGTCCCCCAACCACCCTGTCCTCTGTACCTGTGAGTCTGTTTTCATTTGGTCTATTTCTTTTGTTCCTTAGATTTAGTATGTAAGTGAAATCATGTGGTATTTACCTTTCTCTATCTGATCTAGATCACTCAGCATAATAACCTCTAGGTCCATCCATGTCATTACAAATGGTAGGATTTCAACTTTTTTATGGCTAAGTAATATCCCATTGTATATATGAACTATAACTTCTTTATCCAATCGTCTGTTGATAGGTATTTTATTTGCTTCCATATCTTGGCTATTGTAAATAGTGCTGCCATGAACATAGGGGTACGTAGATCTTTGTGAATAAATGTTTTAGTTTTTCTTTGGATAAATACCCAGAAATGCAATTGCTGGGTCAAAAAGTAGTTCTATTTTTAATTTCTTGAGAAACTTCCATGTCGTCTTCCACAGCGGCTGCACCATTTTGCAGTCCCACCAACAGTTATACGTGTTTTCTTGTACACATTTGGAAGAGCTTCTCTGAGGCTATTCTTATTATTGGAATTGCAAGTTCTAAGGTATGACTGTCTTCATTATGAGATATTGTAGCATTGCTCTCCAAATTGGTTATATCAATTTACTGTTTTAACAGTAGTGTATGAGTATTGTTATTGCTTTACATACCACCACATCTTGATATTGTCAGGTTTTATCAACTGATATTTTTAATAAGGAATATCATTGTTGTTTTAATTTCTGAGATTTCTAATGAGATCAAGCATATTTTTATTTTTATTTGTTGAATGATCATATTTCCTGATAGTAATCACCTTTTTACATATTTAAAATTTTTTTCTATTAGTTTGCTTATTTTATTTCTTTTTGATTTATAGAAATTCATTTTAAGTTATCAAAATGTTTTATGCTTTATATTCATTGCAATTATATTCTCCCATATTGTCGCTTTTATTTCACTTTATTTGTGATATCTTTTTTATTCAGAAATTTTAAACACTCATATTTATCAATTTCTCAGGATTTGTATTTTTAGGTGTTTGATTTTGTTTTGCAGGTTTGTTTTTCAGACTTAGGTCATTAGTCTACTTGGAACTTATTTTTTAAATAGCGTGAATAGATATCTACCTTTATTTTACATAAATAACTAATCATTCCAACATCAGTGAATTGTTCATCTTTTCCCTGATTTGTAATGCTTACCTCTGCCAGCATCGACTTTCAGAGGTCCATTTCTATGTAGGTCCATTTCTACGCTTTCATAGGTCTATATCTATGTAGGTCCATTTCTATGATTTCTCTCTCATTCTACTGATCTATATATCCGTGAAAATTTGCTCAGTAACTTCATATCAGTAATTCCCTTCCACATTGCTATGTCCTCTTGAATATCATTCTGATTTGAGCCCTTTAAATGTCAGCTTTTCAACTGTGGACCATAGAACAGGCAAGAGGGAAGAACATGCACAGCAAGTCTTTTAATGTCCTATTAAAATGGATTAATTAGTAGTTTACCAGATAACTATTATTTTAGTTTTTTTTCTTGGTTTTATATTGTTAAAAACAATTAATTTATGGTAAGAAAGGAACATGAGAGTCAAAATAAAACTTTAGAACTTTATTCAATTTTATTACTAAAATAGGTCATCTATGCTAACATTTTAAATTTTATAAAAAATATTTTAGGATGCACAATGCATATTTTTAAATAATAGAATATCAAAGATTTTTAATAGAAAAAGTTATGGAAATTAGAAGTTTTGAGGGTTAGGTGTATATTTGTTTACCTAATGAATGACTGTTTTATATGACTTATAGAATAATTTTTATTTTATAGTCAGTCCTATAGAAGTGGGATCTAAATAAGTAATGTTTTAAGGATAGTATTTATTCAAATGGGAGAATTGCTACTGTATAAAAGTGGGGAAGATTATCTATTTTTCTTACAAGTTAAAATATTAAGTTAATTAATTAAGTTTATTTACCATGAGAATGTAGCCAGAGAGAGAGAGAGAGAGAGAGAGAACAAGGAGAGAAAGGAGGCAGAACCAAGAATGTTTGTGTCTTGGGCCTACCACAGGGCAGAGGTTTTAGAATGTACAAGGAGTCTGGCGAAGCTAAGGTAAGGTTCAGTCACAGCTGAATCTGCACGAAACTCCCTCCCTCTGACCCTGGCAATGGGGCATCTACCGCATTATATAACAATGTTAACATTATAAGGAAAATCTGTGTGCACTGAAGTCACTAGTATTTAGAGGTGTCGCCACATACTTACTGGTGTCCTATTGGAGGAAAGTGTTGGGAGAAATTTGTTCCACAAATTATGGAGAGACAATAAAGAAAATATTTGAGATATGTAAATTACCTTGCGCTTCCTGCTCACAAGTTTCTAAGTATCTCCAGCTTTTTGTTTCCCCTGCTGACTCACATCAGAATCAATGTAGTTAATAAATAATGCAGCACATAATTGTTCTAGCTTGTTCCACAAAACAGTAACATGCTATTTAGTCTCTTCCACCAAATGGAAAAACTGAGGCCTAGGAAAGGTGGGAGTTTATTTCCCGGTGACTATAATAAGAGCAATCACAGTAGCCTTCAATTAGATGGCTGTCCCTGTCCTTCAGATTTACTAGTTTCAGCCACCTGTGGATTTAGTTGATGGAGAACAGGGAGTCTCAGTTAATGTAAATACTTTTAAAGAAAGATTGAGGAGGATTCTAATGTACATCATGGTGACTTTTGTTAAAATTCTGTATTGTATAATTGAAATTTGCTGAGAGTAGTCTTAAATGTTCTCACCACAGGG
>NW_011888878.1:2856782-2859001 GCF_000151845.1 Pteropus vampyrus
AAAAAGTTATGGAAATTAGAAGTTTTGAGGGTTAGGTGTATATTTGTTTACCTAATGAATGACTGTTTTATATGACTTATAGAATAATTTTTATTTTATAGTCAGTCCTATAGAAGTGGGATCTAAATAAGTAATGTTTTAAGGATAGTATTTATTCAAATGGGAGAATTGCTACTGTATAAAAGTGGGGAAGATTATCTATTTTTCTTACAAGTTAAAATATTAAGTTAATTAATTAAGTTTATTTACCATGAGAATGTAGCCAGAGAGAGAGAGAGAGAGAGAGAGAACAAGGAGAGAAAGGAGGCAGAACCAAGAATGTTTGTGTCTTGGGCCTACCACAGGGCAGAGGTTTTAGAATGTACAAGGAGTCTGGCGAAGCTAAGGTAAGGTTCAGTCACAGCTGAATCTGCACGAAACTCCCTCCCTCTGACCCTGGCAATGGGGCATCTACCGCATTATATAACAATGTTAACATTATAAGGAAAATCTGTGTGCACTGAAGTCACTAGTATTTAGAGGTGTCGCCACATACTTACTGGTGTCCTATTGGAGGAAAGTGTTGGGAGAAATTTGTTCCACAAATTATGGAGAGACAATAAAGAAAATATTTGAGATATGTAAATTACCTTGCGCTTCCTGCTCACAAGTTTCTAAGTATCTCCAGCTTTTTGTTTCCCCTGCTGACTCACATCAGAATCAATGTAGTTAATAAATAATGCAGCACATAATTGTTCTAGCTTGTTCCACAAAACAGTAACATGCTATTTAGTCTCTTCCACCAAATGGAAAAACTGAGGCCTAGGAAAGGTGGGAGTTTATTTCCCGGTGACTATAATAAGAGCAATCACAGTAGCCTTCAATTAGATGGCTGTCCCTGTCCTTCAGATTTACTAGTTTCAGCCACCTGTGGATTTAGTTGATGGAGAACAGGGAGTCTCAGTTAATGTAAATACTTTTAAAGAAAGATTGAGGAGGATTCTAATGTACATCATGGTGACTTTTGTTAAAATTCTGTATTGTATAATTGAAATTTGCTGAGAGTAGTCTTAAATGTTCTCACCACAGGGATGGGGATGGTAACTATGTCAGATGATGGATGTGTTAACTATTTGTATTGTGGTAATCATTTCACAATGTATACATATATCAAATGATTACATTGTACATCTTAAACTTACACAATGTTATTTATTAATTATATATCAATAAAGCTAAGGAAAGGAAAACAAAGAAGAAAACAAATATTCATAAATATTCATTTATCCATTACTGAAAAAAAGTAAACAAAAAAGCTTGAGAATTGCATCAGCATGTCCACTGGCTCATTTTTCAATTTGTGATTAAAAATATAAAATATATACCTTGGGGACTTAAATCATCAAGAAGCTCCTGCTGATTCTTGTTAGTTTTCTTATTCACTGCTATGTGAGATCTCACTCAGGCTTCTAGGGAAAATAACATGAAGTTCCCTAATGTGGGTAGAGCCCACACCCAAAGTAACCTTAATGCCAGGAGATGAATAAAAGACAAATATCCCATCATCTTTGCTTTTGTCTTTGAGAGCTTTGTTTTAGGAATCATATTGACTAGAGAACTGAACCTGTTTCCCAGCACTCATTGCTAAGGCTAGGCAAGTAAGATAAATTCACAGGCTGCAGGTGTAAGACATCAGGGAGTGAAGAAAAGCAGGGGAATTGGCAATGCAGTCCAGCCTAATATCTCTCAAATTAAAAAAAGATAAACAACCAAACTAGTTTGCTGGCTAAATCCTTGCCGGTAGGGTGTTCTACTTAGGTCAAAAAGCTCTTCATTTGCACCCACCTACCAATAATGTTGTCACATCTATGCACCACTTTCAGAAGCAAATTACCCATGAATAAAGTTTAAGTACTTGTGGACATTTAAGTACTTGTGGAAAATTTAAGTCTATCAAGTGGACATAGTAATAGAAGGAACCAATTTATTCATGTGTGGCTATACCTCTAAATACTCTCAATACATCCCAGTGGATTGTTGTGAGGATTAAATAAGTTATTATGTGGAAAGTTCCTAGAACCATGCCTGGCACATTGATAGTTAGTGCTATAATGGTGTTACCTATTATTATGTTACCAAGTTTTCCCTTTTAAAGTGAAATTCTGTTTTTATTTGATATCTGAGATTGTCTATCATAGTTACATAGTCCAGTTTTTCTGAGATTAT
Source organism: Pteropus vampyrus (assembly GCF_000151845.1). Lineage (NCBI taxonomy): Eukaryota > Metazoa > Chordata > Mammalia > Chiroptera > Pteropodidae > Pteropus > Pteropus vampyrus. The sequence goes on from NW_011888878.1 coordinate 2,858,988, forward strand.
TCAATTGTTTTGCT
>NW_011888878.1:2859436-2865702 GCF_000151845.1 Pteropus vampyrus
AATGTTGGAATGTTTTTTAAATATATTATTTCATAATCATGAGATTTTTATTTTCTCAAAATCACTAATCAATCAACTTGTCTTTATGTGACAGGTCTCTTTGTGGTCATTCCTCATTCAGGGCAAGGAAATGTCCTGGATGTCCTCTTTGATGCCCATTTTTCCCGTTTCTCCCTGGTAAAGCTCAGTTTTAAAAAAATCAACAAATAAAATAATACTTTTTCTTGGTTCCAAATGTGATTTGGATGTGTGTATGATATTCGCTTAGATTTTCTTTTTAAAAGTGGTATTACTTTTGAAATAGTGAGCTTATATTTTGTAAATGAGTTTTTCTCACCGCAAGTTGTGCCTAGGTTAAAATGCAGGATAACATTTAAAAAATACTCTGCCAGTTGTTGTAAAACTGGCAGTCGGTGCTCATAAGCATAATTGAGTCTCTAGTTTTACCATACATGGTGCGTTTGTAACCAGTACTTATCATGTCCTTTATGAATGTAGGAGGGAAATAGGATTTGAAGTATGCAAAACTGGGTGTTTCAAGCAATAAAAACAGGTTTAAACCGATACTGACTTTATTATATTTTCTTATGTTGCTGAAAATGTAGATGTGCATTATTAAAGTAGCCACATCCTTAAGAGATAGTGTTGATTCTTATAACTCTTTGTTAATGTATACAGTGTCCAAATATATAAAATAATCTAGGACTCCTTTTGTCAAATTATGGAACAAAATCTTCTGGAATTCTGCCAAAAGATCAGACACTATTCTCTGGTCAGGTGACACCACTTAAACTCAAGTCTCAGGCTTAAAGGAGCAACAATCTGTAAAGCCCAATTTCTCCAAAGAGTGGTCTATATTTTTTTCTTCCTTGTCTGTGGCACTGTCCTGTTTATTGTGCAGGTCACAAGCCTCCATATGTGAAATAATTTTCAGTTGAAGAAGTAAGTGCCAGGTTCACCTCCAAGGGAGCTGATATTTAGGGAATTACTAGTAAAACCACTCTATTAATAGAAGTCTCTTGAAGAATTGCTTTCACATACCCCTAGAGAATGAAGAGTAATTGGTAAATAATAAAACCTAGTAAGATCAGAGTACATAAGAAATAGGTAAATCCTTAGCATTTTTGTTTATCAAAAAAAAATATGACCAGGATTTGATTTCAGCTCTTGAATTTTCTAGCTATGTGATTTTGGATAAAAACCTTAATGAATCTTCTCTAAGTTTCAATTTCTTTCTTTCTAGAACCAAGTTAATAATCGCTTCTTCTTAGGGTTTTTGTTAGGATTAAATAAACATGTTTACCATTATTATTGTTATGTTTGTTGTTAATATACCACTGATTCTCAACTCTACTTAGATAATATTACACTATAAGCATTTTTTATGACTTTAAAATGATTCAAATAATGCTCTGAGAGACAAATTTTTTTAAATAATATTATTCATTCTTGATATTGGATATAGCTAATCTAGTGATCGCCACACTGAGGAAATAGTGCTCGATTATACTACTAATATGTATTTATGACATAAGTTCAGATTTTGATATGATTCAAATAACAATTATATACACATGTGTATTTACTGAACGACTAATACATTCTCTAGTTTACTTTTCAATTTTAATTTTCCAAATATTAGTTTTCTTAAAGTTTGGTCCTAAATTGTGAACTTACAGATTTTTAAATTTTTAATTATTATCTTTTTTTATGGTGACATTGGTTAATGAAATACAATCAGTTTCAGCTGTACACTTTAACAATAAGGCACATATATATATTTACTCTGTGTGTTCACCTCCCATAGATTTCTTTCTCTCAACACATATTTGAACCCTTTTACCCTGTCACCTCACCTCCCCCCTCCTACCCAATGGTAACCACTAGTCTATAGTCAATGTCTATGAGTCTCTGTTTCATTGTCCCATTCATTCATTGCTTTTAGGTTTGTTTTCCACATATAAGTGATATCATGTGATTTTCAATGTTTAATGTCTGCCTTATTTCTCAAAGCATGATTATCTTGAGGTCCATCCATATTGTCACAAATGGCAATATTTCATCTCTTCTTATGGCTGAGTAATATTCCATTGTATATATGTACTTCAGCTTCTTTAGCCAATCATCTACGTAGGATACTTCAGTTGCTTCCATGTCCTGGTCACTGTAGATAATGCTGCTATGAACATCAGTGTGCGAATATCTTTTCAGATATGAGTTTTCAAGTCTCTGGGGTAAATATCCGGTAGAATTGGTTAATATAATTATATAATTTTCAGGTGTACATTACAGTTTGACATCTGTATATTCTATTGTGTGCTTTTGAGGTCAAATTCATAAAATCCTCTTTAAGTCCAAGATCCTTGAGATTAATTTCTATGATTTCTTCTATGTATTTTACTGTTTCAGGTCTTATATTGAGGTCCTTAATCCATTTTGAGTTCATTTTGGTGTGTGGTGATACTCAGCAGTCTAGTTTCATTCTGTTGCATGTGGCTTTCCAGTTCTCCCAGCACCATTTATTAAAGAGGATTTCCTTTCTCCACTGTATGTTTTTGGCTTTTTTGTTGAAAATTATTTAACCCATATAAATATGAGTTGACTTGTGGACTCTCAATTCTATTCTACTCCGTGTATCTGTTTTTCTGCCAATACCATGCCATACTGTCACTTTTTAGTATGATTTGAAGTCAGACAGAGTGATGCCTCCAGCCTCATTCCTTTTTCTCAGGATGGCTTTGGCAATTCAAGGTCTTTTGTGCTTCCATACAAATCTGATTATTTTCTTGTTCTATTTCTTTAAAAACTGCCAATGGGAATTTGATGGGGATTGCATTAAATCTGCATAATGCTTTAGGTAATAAGGTCATTTTAACTATGTTGATTCTTTCGATCCAAGAACATGGAATATCTTTCAATTTCTTTGTATCTTCTTCGATTTCTTTTAATAGGGTCTTATAGTTTTCATTACATAGATCCTTCACATGTTTCATTAGATTTATTCCTATGTATTTTCTTTTTGCTTCAATTGCAAAAGAAATTATTTTTTCCACTTCTTTTTCTGACAATTCATTATTAGCGTATAGGAATGCTATGTATTTTTGAACATTGATTTTGTATCCAGAAACTTTACTGTATTTGCTTATTGTTTCTAGCGGTGTTCTTGTGGAGTCTTTAGGATTTTCTATATAGAGACTCATGTCATCTGCAAATAGTGATAGTTTGACTTCTTTCTTTTCTATTTAGATGCCTTTTATATCATTCTCTTCTCTGATCGTACTCGCTAGGACCTCCAAAGTTATATTGAATAACAGTGGCAATAGTGGACAGTTTTGCCTTGTTCTGTATTTTAGAGGGGAGGTTTTTAGTTTTTCACCATTAAGTATAATGTTGGCTTTTAGTTTTTCACCATTAACTATAATGAGGGCTTGTCATATATGGCCTTTTTTATATTAAAGTAATTTCCTTCTATACCAATTTTGTTAAGTGTTTTGATCATAAATGAGTGCCATATCTTGTCAAAGGCTTTTTCTGCAGCTATTGATATAATCACATGATTCTTATTTTTAATTTGTTTATGTGGTATATCACATTAATCGATTTGTGTATGTCGAACCATCCTTGTGCCACAAAGATGAAGCCCGCTTGATCATGGTGTATAATCTTTTTAATATATTGCTGTATTTGGTTAGCTAATATCTTATTTAGTTTTTTTTTGCATCTGTGTTCATGAGAGATATTGGTCTGTAGTTTTCTTTTTTCATGTAATCTTTACCAGGTTTTGGTATCAGAGTAATATTGGCCTCATAAAATAAGTTGGGAAGTATTGCTTCCTCTTCGATTTTTTGGAAGAGTTTGAGTATAATAGGTATTAAATTTTCTTTGAATGTTTGGTAGAATTCACTGGTGAAGCCATCTGGTCCTGGACTTTTACTTTTTGGTAGGTTTTTGACAATTGTTTCAATATCCATACTGTTGATCGGTCTATTTAGATTTTCCAGTTCTTTTTGATATAGTCTAGGAAGGTTGTATTTTTCTAAGTAGTGGTCCATTTCTTCTAGATTATTAAATTTGGTGTTACTTTTTAATAGTATTCTTGTATGATCCTTTGTATTTCTGCAGTGTCTTTCATAATTTTCTCTCTTTCATCCCCGATTTTATTTATTAGTGTCCTTTCTCTTTTTTCTTTAGTGAGTCTAGCCATTGGTTCATTGTTTTTATTAACCTTCTCAAAGAACCAGCTCTTTGTTGCATTTATTTTTCTATTTTTTGTTTGTTTGTTTGTCTGTTTTCAATTTCATTTATTTCTGTCAATTTCGATTATTCCTTTCCTTCAGTTGATTTTAGGCTTAATTTATTCTTCCTTTTCTAGTTTTTTAAGATGAAGCATTTGGTTGTTTATTTGACTCATTCTTGGTTTTGGAAGTAAGCCTGTAATGATATCAACTTTCCTCTTATGACCGCTTTTGCCATGTCCCAAAAGTTTGATATGTTGTACTATCATTATCATTTGTTTCTATGTATTTCTTGATCTCTCCTTTTGTTTCTTCTCTGATCCAATAATTCTTCAGTAGCATGTTGCTTAATCTCCATGTATTTGTGGTTCTTCATGATTTCTTTTTACATTCGATCTCTAGTTTCAAAGCATTTTGATCTGAGAATATGGTTGGTATGATTTCAACCCTTTTATATTTGTCGAGGCTATCTCTGTGTCCCAGTATGTGGCTGATTCTTAAGAATGTTCCATGTACACTAGAGAAGAATGTATAAGCAGCTGTTTTGGCATGAAAAGCTCTGTAAATGTCAATTATGTCCAGTTGGTCTAATGTATCATCTAAAGATCTTATTTCCTTTCTGATTTTCTGTTCGGATGGTCTGTCCATATCCGACAGGGGGGTATTTAGTTCCCCTACTATGCTAGTGTTTTGGTCTGTTTCTCCCTTTAGTTCTGTTAGTAATTGCTTTACATATTTTGAGGCTTCCTAATTGGAAGCATAGATATTAATAAGTGTTGTGTCTTCTTGGTGTATGATTCCCTTCATCATTATGAAATGTCCCTCAGTATCTTTATTTACCTTTTTTTATTTTGAAGTCTATTTCATCAATATTAGTACCTCTACTCCTACTTTTCTCTTAATGTCATTTGCTTGGAGTATCATTTTCTACCCTTTCCCTTTGAGTCTATATTTTTTTTTTTTTTTGAAACTGAGATGTGTCTCCTTGAGCTAGCATATGGTTGGGTTGTGTTTTTTGGTCCAATCTGCATTCTGTACCTTTTTATTGCTAAGTTCAGTCCATTTCCATTTAGAGTGATTATTGAAATATGAAGTCTTCTTAAAATTATTTTATATTTCTCTTTCTGGTATTCGGTGTTTCCATTGCTTCCTTGTCCCTGTGTTTCTATTTTCTTTATTTTGGTTGGCTTTTGTGTGTTTTCTCTCTGGTCCTTCTTGTTTTATGCTATATACTTTAGTTCTGAATCTTTGGAGTGTAGTTACCATTACAAATATGTAAAAGATAGTGTGCGTATATGTGTGTGTGTGTGTGTGTGTGTGTGTGTGTGTGTGTATATACTCACACACACACAGTCGTCCTATTCCTTCTGTGCATACCTTATCTCCATTCCGCTTTGTGAATTTGGATCTTTGAATCCTCTCTTTTTCCGTCATTATTGTCTCAGTTTGTCCCTATGTATGCTGAACCTTCATTACTATCTTCTATAGCAAATCTCTTCTTATTGTTTGAGCCTATAATCCCCTGTTCTAGTAAGGGTTGAACTCATCTGATTTTATCTGCCTGCTAGTCACCTTACTCCTAATTATGGTTTTTTTTTTTTTAGTCATTTTGCTTTGTGTGAGCTAACCCCTTTTAGTATTTCCTGTAGTGCAGGCCTCGTAGTGGAAAATTCCTTCAATTTGTGAATGTCTGGAAAGGTCTTTATTTCTCTTTCATATCTAAAGGAGAGCTTAGCTGGATGCATTATACTTGGCTGGTAGTTCCTTTCATTTAATCGTTTGAATGTTTGATTCCACTCTGTTCTGGCTTGTAAGATTTGTGCTGAGAAGTCCTGCGATAATCTTATGCGTTTTCCTTTATAGGTTACCTTCTTCCTTTTCTCCGCTGCCCTGAGAATTATTTTTGTCATTGATTTTTGTTCATTTTAATACAATGTGTCTTGGTGAAGGCCTTTTTGGGTTGAGATAATTGAGTGTTCGGTTGACTTCTTGAATTCCAAATTCCAGCTCCTTAGATTTGAGGAAATCTCA
>NW_011888878.1:2865752-2868329 GCF_000151845.1 Pteropus vampyrus
TTCTCTTAATGTCATTTGCTTGGAGTATCATTTTCTACCCTTTCCCTTTGAGTCTATATTTTTTTTTTTTTTTTTGAAACTGAGATGTGTCTCCTTGAGCTAGCATATGGTTGGGTTGTGTTTTTTGGTCCAATCTGCATTCTGTACCTTTTTATTGCTAAGTTCAGTCCATTTCCATTTAGAGTGATTATTGAAATATGAAGTCTTCTTAAAATTATTTTATATTTCTCTTTCTGGTATTCGGTGTTTCCATTGCTTCCTTGTCCCTGTGTTTCTATTTTCTTTATTTTGGTTGGCTTTTGTGTGTTTTCTCTCTGGTCCTTCTTGTTTTATGCTATATACTTTAGTTCTGAATCTTTGGAGTGTAGTTACCATTACAAATATGTAAAAGATAGTGTGCGTATATGTGTGTGTGTGTGTGTGTGTGTGTGTGTGTGTGTGTATATACTCACACACACACAGTCGTCCTATTCCTTCTGTGCATACCTTATCTCCATTCCGCTTTGTGAATTTGGATCTTTGAATCCTCTCTTTTTCCGTCATTATTGTCTCAGTTTGTCCCTATGTATGCTGAACCTTCATTACTATCTTCTATAGCAAATCTCTTCTTATTGTTTGAGCCTATAATCCCCTGTTCTAGTAAGGGTTGAACTCATCTGATTTTATCTGCCTGCTAGTCACCTTACTCCTAATTATGGTTTTTTTTTTTTTAGTCATTTTGCTTTGTGTGAGCTAACCCCTTTTAGTATTTCCTGTAGTGCAGGCCTCGTAGTGGAAAATTCCTTCAATTTGTGAATGTCTGGAAAGGTCTTTATTTCTCTTTCATATCTAAAGGAGAGCTTAGCTGGATGCATTATACTTGGCTGGTAGTTCCTTTCATTTAATCGTTTGAATGTTTGATTCCACTCTGTTCTGGCTTGTAAGATTTGTGCTGAGAAGTCCTGCGATAATCTTATGCGTTTTCCTTTATAGGTTACCTTCTTCCTTTTCTCCGCTGCCCTGAGAATTATTTTTGTCATTGATTTTTGTTCATTTTAATACAATGTGTCTTGGTGAAGGCCTTTTTGGGTTGAGATAATTGAGTGTTCGGTTGACTTCTTGAATTCCAAATTCCAGCTCCTTAGATTTGAGGAAATCTCACCAACTATTTGTCTGAAAATGCTTTCTAATCCCTGCTCTTTTTCCTCTCTTTTGAAAATTTCCATTATTCTTATGTTTCCTTTCCTGATAGTATCAGCTAGTTCTTGTATTTCTCTTGCATTCTTTTTCATTCTTCAGTTTCTCTCTTCTTCCTTCTCATTTATTTCTAGATTTCTGTTTTTTATATCACTGATCCTTTCCTCCATTTGGTCGATTGTATTTCCCAAGCTTTCTATTTTATTTTTCAGCTCTTCAGTGTGTTCTTTATCTCTAGAAGATCTATTCGGTTCTTTTTGAGGTTTTCAATCTTCTTGCTAACGAACTTATTCTGCTTATCTAGTTGTTTTTTCAGTTCCTGAAATTGTTGATATTAATTGTTTGGGATCTCTTTGAATTTTTTCAGAAGTACCATCTGAAGTCTCTGTCATTTAAATTGCATATTTCTATGTATGTAAGCTTATATTCTGGAGATTTTTCTTTTCCTTTCTGAGATGCCTTGTCACCTTGGTTGTTCATGGTGTTTAATGGACTATTTCTCCACCTTGACATTAATGGAAGTGTATCCTGCTTTTTTTTTTTTCCCCCCCAGAAAGAAGATTTATTATATAAAGGTCTCTCTAGCCTGTTGCAAAGAAGAAGTTTTTCTTTTGTTTTCCAGTAGGTGGCGTCTAAGCCTCTTGAATCTCTGCTTTATATAAAGCCTTAATAATGTTTTTTTTTTCTTATAGATGTTTAATCACACTCACTACCTTCACTCTCAGTTCCTATCAGTGTTAGTAACAATTGCTCAGTTAGTAGCATTTGCTCAGATTCCCTTGGGGCTTTGGGGAGATCGGTCTCGGAGGGTATGGGGATAAGGACTCTATGGTTTGGGGATTGGGGGCTGTGGCTCAGCCTTTATTTTGCAACCTGTGCTGATAAAAATCAACTGTTGTTTCTCTGCCATCCTGTTTCTCTGCTTTCTGCTCTGATAACTGGACCTGCCACCGGAGGCGTGGAACTCACAGCTCTGCCAGGCAGGGCTGTTCAGGGAATTTACCATACCTTCTCTCTTCCCTCTCCTCCTACAGGGAACTCTGGCAACTGCAAGAGGCAGCTTCTTTGTTTCTCCCAGTCCACCTCCAACACCCGGAGTTCTGACCTGTGGTAGCTCTTATACACAGATCCCATGCTAAGACATGCTGGTGTGCTGTTTGGGTGTTTTCTGTTGAGTTTAGACATTCAGCATATTGTTTCAAAGGGAGAGATCTAGGGACATCTCTCATTCTGCCATGTTTCTCCAAACCCTCCTTACACTTTTAATTTAGCTTAGTTTTTACATACTGAAACATGAACACCTATAACTTCCTTTAGTGTTTGAAAAGCAATATTTGAGAATATATGCACAACTAAAGAATTATATAACTAGAGGAAACCTTAAAGTATAGTTTATAGATA
>NW_011888878.1:2873404-2876151 GCF_000151845.1 Pteropus vampyrus
GGGGACCTAAATACCCTGCTGTTGGATATGGACAGATGACCCAACCAGATTATCGATTGGGAAATAACATAAATAACAATCTTATGTGACACATTAGACCAACATAATTGACATTTACAGAGCCTCTCATTGCAAAAACAGCATATACATTCTTCTCTAGTGCACATGGAATATTCTCAAGAATTGACCACATAACTGGGACACAAAGATAGCTTCAACAAATGTGAAGGTTGAAATCATACCAATCATATTCTCTGATCATAATGCTTTGAAGTTGAATATCAACGGCAAAAAGAAAGTGGGAAGAACCACAAATACATGGAGATTAAACAACATGCTACTGAAGAATGACTGGGTCAGAGAAGAAATAAAAAGAGAGATCAAGAGATACATAGGAATGAAAGATAACGATAGTACAATATATCAAAACTTTTGAGACATGGCAAAAGCAGTCATAAGAGGAAAGTTCATATCATTACAGGGCTATCTCTAAAAATAAGAACAAGCCCAAATAAACAACTTAATGATTCATCATTTAAAAAAAAAAAAAACTAGAAAAGAAAGAACAGATGAAGTCTAAATTCAGCTGAAGGAAAGAGATCATCAAAATTAGAGTAGATTTAAATGAAATTAAAAACAAAAAGAAACAAAAGAAAAAGTAAATACAACAAAGAGCTGGTTCTTTGAAAGTTAATAAAAATAACAAATCCCTGGCTAGACTCACTAAAGAAAAAAGAGACAGGACACGAATAAATAAAATCAGAGATGAAAGAGGGGAAATTATGACAGACACTGCAGAAATACAAAGGAACATACAAGAATACTATGAATAAGTATATAACACCAAATAACCTAGAAGAAGTGGACAAGTACTTAAAAAGATACAACCTTTCTAGAATGAATCAAGAAGAATGGGAAAATCTAAGACTGATCAGCAGTATGGAAATTGAAACAATCATCAAAAACCTACCAAAAAGTAAAAGTCCAGGACCGAATGGCTCAAAGTGAATTCTACCGATCATTGAAAGATTTAATACTTATTCTCCTCAAACTCTTCCAAAAAATTGAAGAGGAGGCAATATTTGCTAACTCATTTTATGAGGCCAATATTACCCTAACACCAAAACCTGGTAAAGATAATACAAAAAGAGAAAACTACAGAGAAATATCCCTCATGAACACAGATGCAAAAGTCCTAAATAAGATACTAGCGAACCAGATAAAGCAACATATTAAAAAGATTATACACCACGATCAAGTAGGCTTCATCCTTGGGGCAGAGGAATGGTTCAACATACACAAATCGATTAATGTGATACACCACATAAACAAATTAAAAAATAAGAATCACATGATCATATTAATAGATGCAGAAAAACCCTTTGACAAGATACAGCATCCATTTATGATCAAGGCACTTAACAAAATCGGTACAGAAGGAAAATACCCTAACAGAATAAAGACTATATATGACAAATGCTCAGCCAACATTATTCCAAATGGTGAAAAAATAAAAACCTTTCTTCTGAGATCAGGACAAGACAAGGCTGTCCACTATAATCACTGTTATTAAGTATATCATTGGAGGTCCTAGAGAGCGCAATCAGGCAAGAGACATCTGAATAGGAAACGAAGAAGCCAAACTGTCACTATTTGCGAATGACGTGATTCTTTATATAGAAAACCCTAAAGATTCCACAAGAACACTACTAGAATAAATAAGCAAATACAGTAAAGTTTCTGGATACAAAATCAATGTTCAAAAATCCATAGTGTTCCTATAGTCTAATAATGAAATGTCAGAAAAAGAAGTGGAAAAAATAATTAGTTTTGCAGTTGCAACAAAAATAATAAAATATCTAGGAATAAATCTAATGAACATGTGAAGGACCTATAGGTGAAAAGTATAAGATCCTATTAAAAGAAATCGAAGAAGATACAAAGAAATGGAAAGATAGTCCATGTTCTTGGATTGGAAGAATCAATGTAGTTAAAATGACCTTATTACCTACAGCATTATGCAGATTTAATGCAATCCCCACCAAAATCCCATTGGCAATTTTTAAAGAAAGAGAACAAGAAAATAATCAGGAAGCACAAAAGACCCTGAATTGCCAAAGCCATCCTGAGAAAAAGGAATGAGGCTGGAAGCATCACTCTGCCTGACTTCAAATTATACTACAAAGTGACAATAATTAAAACAGCATGGTATTGGCAGAAAAACAGACACACAGAGGAGTGAAACAGAATCGAGAGTCCAGAGGTAAACTCATATTTATACGGGCAAAAAATTTTCAACAAAAAAGAGCCAAAAACATACAGTGAAGAGAGGAAACCCTCTTCAATAAATGTTGCTGGAAGAACTGGAAAGCCACATACAAAAGAATGAAACTAGACTGTTGTCTATCTCCACACACCAAATTTAACTCAAAATGGATTAAGGTCCTGAATATAAGTCCTGAAACAGTAAATTGCATAGAAAAAAACATAGGAACTAAACTCAAGGACCTTGGACATAAAGAGGAATTTATGAATTTGACCTCAAAGGCAAGGGAAGTAAAAGCAAAAATAAATAAATGGGACTCCATCAAACTACAAAGATTCTGCACAGCAAAAGAAACCATCAACGAGGTAAAGAGACAACCATCTGAATGGGAAAATATATTTGCAAGCAATGGCTTCGATAATGGCCTAATATCCAAAATATACAAAGAACTCATACAACTCAATAACAACAACAACAACAA
>NW_011888878.1:2876201-2878789 GCF_000151845.1 Pteropus vampyrus
AGGTGGCAAGAATAAACCATTGCAGATAACTAGTGTGCACACACAGAAAGCAGGCCTGATTATATAGGATTGGAAATAATTACACAGACTTTAGCATTCATCAGTGCCCTATTGAAAGCAAATAGTGGTCTCTCTGCAACTGGTTTGGCCTTGCAGCATCAAAAGAAGAAACCTTAAGAATTACCCCCAAGAGGAAACAAGAAGAGTGGAGCAGACATATCTATAGAAAATTTCTGAGAAAGCCTCAAATCTCTAATAAGGCTGACAGAAGGTATTTATATCCACAAGCCAGTCAGTAATACTAGAGGATTTGGAGTGCACCTTCAAATGCAAAGACAGCAATATAAAACTTCAAAGAACATAAAAATAAAGAAAGCATGACACCACAATGATTTTTTTCAGTAATCAAACCACAAAATAATGGAAATCTTTGCTTTACAAAAGCTCGGGGAGGTCAGAAACATGGCAAAATGAGAGATGTCCCCACATCACTCCCCTTGAAACATCAATAAGCTGAACATCTAAAACTCAACAACAACAAAAAACACCGAATCTGCATACCAGCTCGTCTGAGCAAGGGATCTGCAAATAAGAGATATCACAGGTCAGAATTGCGACAGTCAGTCAGTAGACTGGGAAAAACAAGCTGCCTCTCACAGCCTGAACTCCCTGCAGGAGGAAAGGGAGAAGAGAATGTGGGGCAGATTCTCGGAACAACCCTGCATGAGAGAGCTGTGCACTTTACACAGAGGCATTTATAAGCTTAAATAATAAGAGAATTGCTATAGCAAGATAGTAATGAATGTTCAGCATACATAGGGACAAACTGAGACAATGACAGAAAAAGGGAGGATTCAAAGATCCAAATTCGCAAAGTGGAATGGAAATGAGACACATGCAGAAGAAAATGTACTACTATGTATATATAACTATCTTCCACATATTTGTAATGGTAACCACATGCCAAAGATAAAGAACTGAAGTATATAACATAAAACAAGAATAACCAGAGGGAAAATCCACAAAAGTCAACCAAAATTTAAAAAAAACACACACAGGATAAGGAAGCATTGGAAATACTAAGCTAACAGAAAGCAAAAGATAAAATGGTTATAGGAAAAACATATTTCAATAATCACCCTAAGTATAAATGGAATAAACTCACCAATGAAAATGTAGAGTTGCAGATTGTCTCAAAAAACAAAACCCAACCATTTGCTGTCTCTGGAAAACATCTCTCAGTTCCAAAGACAAAAATGGACTCAATGTGAAAGGGTGGAAAATGACATTTTAAGAAAAAGGAATTCAGAAAAAAAGTGGGAGTAGCAGAACTAATATCAGATGAAATAGACTTTAAAATAAAAAAAGTAAAGAAAGATACTGAGGAACACTTCATAATGATAAAAGGAATCATGCACCAAGAAGACATAACACTTATTAATATCTATGCTCCCAATCAGGGAACCCCAAAATATATAAAGCAATTACTAACAGAACTAAAGGGAGAAACAGATCAAAACACTAAATACCCTGGGGACCTAAATACCCTGCTGTTGGATATGGACAGATGACCCAACCAGATTATCGATTGGGAAATAACATAAATAACAATCTTATGTGACACATTAGACCAACATAATTGACATTTACAGAGCCTCTCATTGCAAAAACAGCATATACATTCTTCTCTAGTGCACATGGAATATTCTCAAGAATTGACCACATAACTGGGACACAAAGATAGCTTCAACAAATGTGAAGGTTGAAATCATACCAATCATATTCTCTGATCATAATGCTTTGAAGTTGAATATCAACGGCAAAAAGAAAGTGGGAAGAACCACAAATACATGGAGATTAAACAACATGCTACTGAAGAATGACTGGGTCAGAGAAGAAATAAAAAGAGAGATCAAGAGATACATAGGAATGAAAGATAACGATAGTACAATATATCAAAACTTTTGAGACATGGCAAAAGCAGTCATAAGAGGAAAGTTCATATCATTACAGGGCTATCTCTAAAAATAAGAACAAGCCCAAATAAACAACTTAATGATTCATCATTTAAAAAAAAAAAAAACTAGAAAAGAAAGAACAGATGAAGTCTAAATTCAGCTGAAGGAAAGAGATCATCAAAATTAGAGTAGATTTAAATGAAATTAAAAACAAAAAGAAACAAAAGAAAAAGTAAATACAACAAAGAGCTGGTTCTTTGAAAGTTAATAAAAATAACAAATCCCTGGCTAGACTCACTAAAGAAAAAAGAGACAGGACACGAATAAATAAAATCAGAGATGAAAGAGGGGAAATTATGGCAGACACTGCAGAAATACAAAGGAACATACAAGAATACTATGAATAAGTATATAACACCAAATAACCTAGAAGAAGTGGACAAGTACTTAAAAAGATACAACCTTTCTAGAATGAATCAAGAAGAATGGGAAAATCTAAGACTGATCAGCAGTATGGAAATTGAAACAATCATCAAAAACCTACCAAAAAGTAAAAGTCCAGGACCGAATGGCTCAAAGTGAATTCTACCGATCATTGAAAGATTTAATACTTATTCTCCTCAAACTCTT
>NW_011888878.1:2883034-2885450 GCF_000151845.1 Pteropus vampyrus
AGATACATGGGAAATTAAATAAATAAATAAATTCATAATAAGTACCTTTTCATATATTTTATTTAAAAAGTAATGCATTGTTAATTTATAAACTATAGATGCACAGAAATTTCAAAAAGGAAAATGTCACTTTTGGTTATATTTCAATCTTAAGGGCAAAATGAATGTTAACAATTAACTTTATTCTCCAAATATTATGAAATAAACAAAAATGGCAAGAGAAGTATGCAAGAATGGTCATACATGGCTTTACAAGTAGTATTAAGAAATTTGGAGAAAAAGAATAATAAACAGGTTAAAATATCCCTTTTCATTTATGATATAATAAAGTTTTTTTTCTAATGATGAACTCTTAATGCTAATGGAAATTTAGGGAATCAGGCACCCATAGTTACAGATACAGCTTTTGGAGGACAAATTGAATATATTCATTGAATATTTTAATGTTTGTATTCTTTCATGTATGTTTCTTCCAAAAAATTAACAGAGATACAGATAATAATTATATATATTCTAGTGAATAGGAATGACTAATCTATATAGCAAAATTCCCTATAATAAATAGAAAAAAATTTAAAACAATCTAAAATTTAAAGTATGAAATAATGAGATAACTCTAAAAAAGAAAGTTTAAAACTCTAGTTTTCAATAAGTGAAATTTAATGACATAAATGCTCAACATATATTATGCAGTGAAAAAAAACCAAATAGGCATATTATAATACCAATACCAATTGTATGTTTCTGGAAGGAATTTAAACCAAAATATTAACAATATATTTTGGCAGAATTTAAAATATAACTTTTCCTTTTTCTATTCCTATACTTTTCTGTATTGAGTATATATGAATGACAAATAGGAGAGAAATAAAATGAGGTAGAATTAGTTTTTGTTCTCTAATGGACTTTATAGTCAAAATTATTATTTGGATTCATTTAGAAGTAGTAAAACAATAATTCTTATGCCCTTAGAAGTTCTTAGCTTATAGGTCAGGTCCTCAGAACTTTGCTTTACTATGATTCATAATCACGATATTATAAATGAGACCCAAAATCACTCTCATATCTAAAGTCTGTACCTGTTTATACTATCAAATCAACCTAATTATACTTATTTTTCATTTTCGTTCTAGGACTACGTGTATTCTGAACTCTGGTTATAAGAATCAGCCTAAAAAAGTATGCCAGAAATTATTTGCATTAAAGTTTTGCCAGCTATCAGCAAAATTAAACAACTTTCACTGATAATATCTAAATAAAATTTTATTTCACTAAAATTATTTGTACAATTTTTCCTGCATAATAAAGCATGCCAAAGTTTAGAAACTTAAAATGATCGTTTTATTTAGAAAAAGATTCTGCTGTATAGTTCTCCTGATCAAGGCCTAGCTCACTCATGCATCTGTAATCAGTTAACAGACTTGCTGGGGGCTGTCACATCCCATATGGCCTGTCGTATAACTGGCTGTTGTTGTCTGAGGCAATAGGGGCCACATATCTTTCATTATCTAGAGGCTAGCCAAAGCTTTTACACATTATGACTATGTTACAAAAGCAGCAAGAAAGCAAGCTCAAATGTTCAAGCTCATTTCAAGCCTCTGCTTCTATTATGTTTATCAATGTCTCATTGGCCAAAGCAAGAAGTGGATTCAAGAAGTGGAAAAGTACTCAATTTCTTTATGAGAGTTGCTGCAAAATATTATGGCCTTTTTTGTTTCCCCACTCCCACCCAAATGTACTATTGTCTACCCTCTGGTCACAATTATTTTATTCTTCCCACATGCAAAATAGCCTCAACCCTCTCAGGACTCTCCAAAGTCTCTTTTTTGATTATGGCACCAGGTTCAAGTCCAGTATTATGTGATCTTCATCTTTTGTGAATGCAAGTGAAAATACTTGGATGCAGCTCCTCTTGATTCAGAGCTTTCAAAAATAAGACACATCCAACATTTGATAGTGAGCCAAGATCAAAATAAACACAATGAACAAATGGAATCCTCATAGCAGTCACTGGTTAATGGCAATTTCAGAACTGAGATGAGCACACGTTGCCAGTTTCACTTATTCTGCCCTTCGGCAGTGGTTCTATAATCTATTACTCTCCGTGGCTGCGCCTTCTTGGATTTTGGCTCTGCCTTCTCAGACATTTTACATTTCTAAGTGAAGTGACCATGTTTTTAGCTGAGTAGCTTTTGCAACATTCTTTCTACCTAGAGAAAGCTGGAGACAGAAGTCTCTTTTCATTTTAAATTGCCTCTGTCTCTTTAATCTATGCTGGTATAACTCCCTTAAAAACAGTGTGGCTTTCCACGTATCAGATTTAGTCTACTCCATTTTAAAAAGCCACATGCATTTTTTTTTTTTTCAAGACAAGCTTCTGTCTCTGGACTTACTTGCAGCTAGCCTAGCTTCTTTA
>NW_011888878.1:2889365-2891258 GCF_000151845.1 Pteropus vampyrus
TGTTTGCGAATGCTCACTCTTGGATTGAGTATGACCTAGATCATACTAGAAAGATAGAGTAAAAAAATTTGAAGGAGTCAGAAGTGGCTTATCTAAAGAGAGAGGGATATAATCGAAGGACATATTGCCAGGGAATAGGGATTGGTCACCTATTGCCCCTTCAGTGAACCAGAGGCGAATGGACCCACACATATGCCAAAGGTGTTTACTGGGTGTTGTGGCCTCAGCGAATCACATAATAAAACCCATGTTCTAGCTTAGTCAGGAGGAACTGAAGGCTCCTGCCTTCTAAAGGACTATGGGATCTTGACTGAAAACTTTCCCTGAATTTTCTATGCTTTCTAACATTCCTTAGGAGTCTTTTTGAGGGTGTATGTAGGAAGACAGCATACACGCCCTCGAAAAGTATATGAGACAAAATCACTCACCACATTGGTGAAAACAGGCTCGGAACTGAATTAAGCGAAAGAAAAAAATTCATAACATGAGTTTTTGGCTCCAAAATTTTGTGGAGCAATTTCATTTCTAAATTATCTGCCTCATTCACAGTTTTTTCTATGAAACGTATCCACCTACAACCTGTGAAAGACACATCCACTTTTTTTCTCTTCATCCAGGTCTGAATTAATTGGGGTTTGGCACATTGGGGCAAGATAGCTCAGTGCCTCTAAACTTTGTATATGGTAATAGTACCTACTTAAAGCATTATTTAGAACATAAAATTGAATAATTTTTTAACAGTGCATGAGACATACTGAAGGCTTAATATATAGTAGACAATATTATTACAACCATATATATTTGAATGTTGATAGTTCAGATATTCACATACCCACAATGGAACATTAGTTTATGAAGAAAGTTGGAGCTTGAACACACACTGGTATCTTGTGTGTTTGCCTCCATTTATATAGATATGACATTTTTTTTAGAGGAAAGGAGTTTTGTTTAAAGTTGTTAACAGGTTGTTAAAATTGAATATTTTCTACTTTTGTTTTGGTCAGACTTCTGAAGGCTAAGCACAAAACATTAAGATTTCAATGCTCGCATTTCAGAACAAGGTTCTAAACTATGTGGGATATGTTAGAAAAAATAAACTTGTCTCCAGCTCACAACTTATCAAATACATCTCATGTAATAAAATGGTTACAAGGGGAAAAGAAAGATGAGTTACAAGCTATGGTGTTTCATCCTTTGTGATTTGGGCTTTGGGGGTCAGAAGCTGGTAAAAGAGACCATGTAGGCATTTTGATACAGGTGAAATTGTTTCAGAAACAACATTTAGCCTACCTCAACAGATGGTTTGATGCTCTTATAGCACACTGGGAATTGGAAGTTTTAACAGCACCTATACCCAGTATCCTTGGTATGAACATTGACATTCTTATAACAGGTCACGTGCAGGTGAGGTTTCTTCAGGTGACATTGGAAATGGATAAGTGGGAGCAAGAGCACAAGAAATAGAGAACAGCATGCAATGAGAAACTAACAGAGATAGACTGACTTTTGAAAATACATGAAGTACCTTTGAAATATACTCTCTGGTATGACTTGGTGATATTATGACAGGGGGTTGGGAGAGTAGAGAGACCCTGCAAATTGGGAGCTATTGAGCCAGTGGATATTTGGGTTAAGTTGTTGTTATAGTTGTTAATACTCTAACGAGGACTTGATTTCTATTAGTTATCAAAGATAGCTACATAACTGGAGGGGATTTTGTTGTTGTTTTGTATTTTGTTTTCTGAATGTGAAACTGCCAAGAAACAGCATTAAGCTTGGGGACCTCTTTTGTTTTTCAGTTATTGAATATGTGAATGTGTGGGATTCACATATGCCTCAAAATTATCACCCAGTGAGTACATTTGAGAGGGAACAAATGAGATTTTCAATTGT
>NW_011888878.1:2892248-2897506 GCF_000151845.1 Pteropus vampyrus
CCCTTGAAGAACTTTCCCTTTCTCCATCTGCTGGGCTAACCATTGCAGCTTTTCCCATGACCAAAAACTTCACCCCAAGCCCCTTCTGGCTTTAGCAGCCACTGGATCAGGATTTAGGAGAGGGAGATGGAGGCACTCAAACTGGAACTTCGCTTGTGTTGGTGTCACCTTGTATGTTGAACTGCATAAAGGACCTCGTAGGCCAGCTGGCAAACAAACAATAAAAGTGTTCTAAGAACTGTTCCAGAACCATCTGTAGAAATCATCATTCCCAGTACAACTAGCTATGCAATTGGACCAGTTTCACATGTAAAGCCTACAGGATTATTTTGGACAATTATCAGTAAACTACTGAATGACTGGAGAAGTTTTTGGTTTGAATTAGTTTGGTTTAGATTGGATTCCATAGCCCAAATATCTATTGAATGACTGTCCAAAGATAATTCCTACTTCTAAGCAGAAGAATCACTTTTGCTATTAGGCAGATGTTAGGAAAACTGGTAGCATGCATTTTTTAATTGGTTTTCATATGAAATGCTAGAATCAATATGGGTACAACTGCACATACTAATATGTCCTAGTTACACATATCAATGTAACTTGAATGTAGCTGTCTGGAATTTAATTTTGTGACCACTTAAGTAATTGTAGATTACGTTATTATGATGTTTGTATTAGATATATGTGACAATTTTACACTACCAGTGTTAGTCTAAAATGCTTGAAGTCATCAATCAAAGCAGACCTTCCTTAACTTCCTGTGAATCCATCAACAAACTTATTTGAATTCATATTTATACTTTTTTTCCCCTCCTGGGCACAAAGAGACACCTCCTTTCCTTCTATCAAAAAGGCAATGAAACCACAGGGCTCCAGGTGTTTCCATCCTCAAAAAGAACCTTGCCCAATTATCTCTCTTTTTTCCTTTATCTTCAGTCTCTCTCCCTAAAGCAGAGTATGACTCAAATTGCAGTCTTTGAGTCAGCAACACTAACAAAATCTGGGGGCTTTTAAAAAGGTAAATTCATGGGCCCCACCCTCGACCTTCTGAATCAGAAACTCTAGGGATGGGGCCCAGCAATCCATGTTTTAACAAATTTTAAAGATAATTTTAATTGTCACTGAAGTATGAGAAGCACTAGAATAATGCAGTGGTTCTCGGACTTATCTACACACTGGAATCAACTGGGAGCTTTGAAAAACTAGCAATGTTTTTTTTTTCCTATCCCCAGTAACTCATTTCATTCATCTATGGTAGAACCTGGGCACTGGATTTTTCTTTTTTTGAGCAACTATATTTTATTTCATGAACATACGGGTGCATATGGATTTTTATTTTTTAAATAGACTTCTTCCAAGAGCAGTTTTAGGTTCACAGCACAGAGATTACCTATATATCCTCTGCCCCCACATATACAAAGGCCCTGGGATTTTTTTAAAGCTCTCCAAGTAATATTCATGAGCAGACAAATTTGGGAACCACTCCCAAGAATATATTTCTTATCAGTATTTAAACATGCACAAGATTCTCTTATTTTCCCTCAAATATCCTTCAATCACATATCTACCTCTACTTTTACATTTTTGTTGTTGTTCTTTCATGTCTAAGCTTGACTTTTTCTTTCTCCATTTCCTCACCTCCTATTTACCACCCAGTTCACTGTGATTTCTCTTGCACTTCCACCATTCCCTTATTTTCATCAAGGAATCCTTTTAAACCTCATCTTACTTGACTTCTCTAGGGAATTTGGTGGTATTGACAATTCCTTCCTGAACACTTCTCTTTCTCTAATTTCCAGACATCCCATTCTCTGGGGTTGATCACCTAGTTCTTCCTACACATTCTCAGTCCCTATTAGATTTTTCCTGTGTCCATCCCTTAAGTGTCAATCTTCCTTAAGTTTTCATCTTAAGCTCTCTTCTGGACTATCTAGTTTGTAACATGGCAGGAAAATTGGGGGCACTTAGAGAATTTTTTAAATTAACTTTTATTTATTAATGAATAGCATGTGAATAGTCTAAAAAGCCAAACACTGCTAAAATACTTAGGAATCTCTGGCTATTTCCCTTCACCTATTTTCCACAAAACAAAGAAAAAACTCTGGGATTTTTTTTTTTTGAATGTCATTGAATCCATAGATCAATTTGTGGAGAACTGATGTTTTAATAATATTGAAATATTCAATCTGGGAATGGTGTATCTCTCTTTTATGTCAGTCTTTAATTTCTGTTATCTAAATTTTGTACTAACACAGTAGAGGTCTTATATATTTTTCATTAACTTTTTTTCTAGATTTTTGATGTTTTGATGCTGTTGTACATTTATCTTTTAAAATATGTTTTATAATTTTTGTTTCTAATATATGTAAATACAAATGATTTTGTGCATATTGACCTTGCTAAATTTACTTATTAGTTCTAGTCATTCTTTGTAGAGTCTTTTGAATTTTTTGTGCACACAATTGTCATTAGCTAATAAAAATAATTATACTTTACACTTTCCAATATTTATGGATTTTCTTTTTTTTCCTTGCCTTTTTTTAATTGGATAAGAACTTCGTTATAATGGTGAATAAAAGTATATGCAGTAGACATCTTTGTTTTGTTCCAAATCTCTTTAAGGAAAAACCTTTTGATATTTCACCCATACAAGTTGTTAGTTCTAGGTTTTTAATAGATACTCTTAATCAAATTGAGGAAGTTAATTCTGTTCCTAAATTACTGAAATTTTTACCAATTTTAATTTAATTTAAGAAATTTTATGCATTTGGTAATAAGGTCATGGCTTTTCTCCTTATTCTAATAAATTGGTGAAATTCATTGATTGGTTTTAGACTATTTAACTAACTTTGCCTTCCTAAAATATCAATCGTATTTCCATATCCCACTTGATCATGTTTTATTTGTTTTCACTGGGTTATATTACTTGATATTCTCTTGAAGATATTTATATCTATGTTCATAAGTAATTTCAGTCTGTAACTTTCTCATCTTATAATATCCTTATTGAGTTATGAAATCAGGGTTAACCTAACTCAGTGTTATGCTAGTAAACATTAAATCATTGGCTTTCCAGAGAATAAAAGGCCTTGATTTATAGTAATTAATCATTACCTTAGTGATCATACTCTCATCATAGCTGATTTTAATCTACCAATGTGATGTCATTGAATGCAGAGTTGGGAAGAAATGTTCCTAATTAGTTCTTGTTTGTTTGTGCAAATTGGCTCTAACATTATTACTGTTCTGACCTAAAGAAAAAAAAGTTGGAAATTGTTCTGTCATGCTATATACTCCGAAAGAATTGATGTAATATTGGTATTTCTACTTCCTCTTTAAATTTTTGTTATCATTCTCAGAGATTTAATTTATACATTTGAACACTAATTTTAATAATCACTCCTGAAATAAATATAGATTTTTTTTCTTTTACTTAATGTAAAAATATATTCTTCTTCTACAAAGAACGTGTCTACCATTGCACAGTGACTTTCAAGAGAAGCTCTTATTTAATATGTAAGTAAAAAATTGTCATATTTCAGGGGGAAAAAATCAAATAAAAATAAAGGAAAAAAGAACCTCATAATTCTACTACCTGACAAGTACATTTGTGGTTGGCTAAATAATTAGCAGTGGTTTTCATCAAATGCTATTGAAAAAAAATTTACACTAATTAATGATTCACTCTATCTCATGCTATCTTAATCAGTGGTTCACTTTCTCTTTAGCTGAAACATTAGCTAAATTACATTGGGAAAATAAAACCCACAGGCGGAAAATAATTGGAAACATTGCTTTTAGATAATGAAGCAGTTACACATCCTTTTTGTGGATTCATTAAGTTTTGGTTTGGGGAAGCTTTCACATAAATCATTTGAAAAATGCATAACTGCGATTGAGATCTATAATTGCCAAAATCTGAATAAAAATGGAATTTGGCATTTCATTTCACCAAATATTTCATCAAAATTTTGATTAAACTTTAGCAGTCTGAAGATTAAAAACAAGATGAACAAGGCTCTATTTTATTATTTAGGCAGCATAGAAACACATTCAAACCTATAACAACTCTACGGGGTGATAAGTGCAATTAAAGAGATTTGAATAAAGTGCTATAGGAACATAATGAGAGAACGATATGTTCTTTCTATGTGGAAGACAAAGTCTATTGATGGAGTTATAGTCTCTCCCTCTTCCTCGCCTTTGTTCTCTCTCTCCCTCTCTCTCTCTCCCTCCCTCTACCTCTCTCTCTCTCTCTTTTTCCTTTTCTTTCCCTCTCACATAGATTTAGTATTTTGAAAATCAATTTAAAGAAGGATAAAAGTATCCCTTCAGTAAATGAGAGGAAGCCACTTTTGTTCCAAGTCCTGTGGTTTGCTAAGAGGTTTGCTCAACCTAAATGAATGCACCCCTTCTTTGGAAAACTCCAGAAGCATCACCATGGGTGGGGGACATTTCAGCAACAACAGCACAATTAGGGGCAATGAGTACCATTTTCATAGAAAAGGGAAACTGACATCTGAGAGGTAAAGCTATTTTGCTAATGATGAAAAGAAGTGCTTTACAATATTTCTTTTGATTTTAGAAAAATAATTATGTAAAATTAAAGCAATCTTTCTATTTCTTTTTCTTTTTTAATTTTCTTGTTCACTGATGACACACCTCATCTCAGTTGTGAGGTACCTATCACAAGTGTGATTCACCATAAAGATCATTTTAAGATAAGATTTTTAAATATTTAAATAAAACATAAATTTTGGATTAACATAATATCATGTACATTATATATCTGCATACATATTCTTTACTGTAATATTTCATCATTACTTTGGAATATTAATAGTTTAATTAATTTAGTTTACATTGAGTTTAACAATTTAAAAAATCACTTACTAAAACAGTATGGTATTGGCACAAAAACAGACCCATAGATAAATGAAACAGAACAGAGAGATCAGAAATAAACCCATGCACAATATGATCAACTAACTTGCAACAAAAGAGCCAATAATATATAATGGGAAAGAACAATCTATTCAATAAATGCTGTTGGGAAAACTAGGCAGCCACATGCAAAAGAATAAAATTGGACAACTATCTTATATCATACATAAAAATTAACTCAAGATGGATTAAAGATTTGAATGCAAGATCTAAAATCATAAAAATCCTAGAAGATTCTTTGACATCAGTCTTGGTCAAGATTTTTTGGATTTGACACCAAAAGCAAAGGAACAGAAACAAAAATGAACAAGTAG
>NW_011888878.1:2898888-2932871 GCF_000151845.1 Pteropus vampyrus
TACAAATTAGTAGTTGATAGATGGTCATGGGGAGCATGGCATAGGGAATGCTGTTAGCATTAATGTAATGACTAGGTGGAGAGCCAGAAGAGAGAAAAAGCAATTAGGGGTTCATTTTGTAAACTATGTAAATGTCTAACCAATGTACTATATACTTAAAACTAATAAAATAAAAATTTTAAAAAAAGAAGCAAAAAAATAATAATTATTTACTTATATTTTGTCTTTCATTCTTGTACAAAAACAAAACAAAACAAACACAAGTGCCGGCTCTTGACTATGGACTTTTTTCTGTGGGTGGCCTGGAAACTTCCTTTACTATATCCAAGTAGGTATTAGAGAACTGGCTTTTTCCAGCACATCATTAAGAAACTGGAACTACAGCTTCATATATCTATTCCTCTGAACAAGATCACTGTTATGCTCTTCCCCATTAAAAAGAGAAAGTAGCAGGGGGCAGTGTACATATGTCAGCACCCAGCTCCATGGTCGAAGCATATCTCTTTAGGAAATTGCAAGAATGGAGGAATTGTTGTTCTGATGAAGCTCATGTGATGCTTGCTGCTGTGTACTCACCAGTCCAATAATTTATCTCTACTCCCTGAGACAAGCAAATGAGGAAACAGAGCAAAATCAGGCATGCTCTCTAAAGCCACTTTTTCTGTGGAAATTTCAGGAGTGGTGAGTAATTGTGGTAGAGGTAAGCTTGTCCCTTAAGTCTCTCTTCCTCTTCTATAATATATAACCTGTGATTTCACTGACTCCACGTGAAACCTGGAATATAGAGAATATTTTACATCCTCCTACACTGGGTGTGGTGACATGGCAAAGTTTTGGCCTATGAGAAGTGAATTGTAGCAACTACTTTAAAAGATTATTGACATGCACTATTTGCATCTCCTGGATACTTTCTTCATTCTAGGTGGATAGAATGTGAAGGGAGCACCTTTCCTGGAATATAAACTGATGTGAGGAATGAAAACTACGAATAGTAAAGCAACAAAGTAGAAAAAGCCTGGGTTCCTAAGGAATCTTTAAAGCGAAAAGAGCTAACATAGAGATGATATGTAATTCTTAGACTGCCCAGTAGCAGACATTCTGTCTGGTTCCGGGCCTCTGTTATTTGCACCTGAACAATACTAAAAGATGTATGTCTGAACACAAATGTTTTTAAATTGATAAATCATGAGCCAAACTGTTATTTTAAAAATGTTTCCAAGAGTTTATGAACTTAACTAAGCAATTTATTTAAAATAGAAAGCCTAACAGATTTTTTCGTTTTGCTTTTCTTTCTAGGGCATATTCTTATCAGAGAATAAACAAACTAGGTAATTTGAAAATGGCTTCTATAATATGGTATGGTATGTTGTTATATTTGACTATAAATAGGAAGGAATGCCTTTCACACTGATAGTTCCTAACCTTCCATTCTCCATTTTGCACGTTCTCTCTCTCTCTCTCTCTCTCTCTCCACACCCACTGTGATTATTAAATAAACCAAATCTTTTACTATTTTCCCAAAATGTAAGGAAACCTTCTAAGCATTGTCATCAAAACAATAAAAAGATGTGGAATTATTTTTAAACTGGCTTAAGAGAAATTAATGAAGAGAATTCACTATTTAAAATTTATTCATCTGAATTAAATAATATTTTCAGTCTTCCATATGTTCTTATTATAATACAATGATCCTTAATAAAAAATACATTGACACATCTAAACTAAAATCCAAATGGAGTCAAAAACAAGGCAAAATGTTTCACTACTGCTTTCAACATTTCGATAGAAGTCCTAGCTAATACAATAAGAAAAAGAAATAAAAGTAATACAGATTGAGAAAAAAATAAAATTGTCTTTGTTTACAGATGACTTGATCATTTATGTAGAGAACCTGAAAGAATCTGCATCAAAACTCTTGGAATAAGTGATTATAGTTAGGTTGCAGGATATAAGATTAATGGACAAAAGTCAATCGCTTTCCTGTATACCACCAGTGAACAAATAAAATTTGAAATTAAAAACACATTATCATTTACATTAGCACCTCCAAAAATGAAATACTTAGGTGTAAATTTAACAAAATATGTATAATACCTGTATGAGGAAAACTATACAACAAAACAAAACAAAACAACTAATGGAAAGAATCAAAGAACTGACAGGACAGGAAGACTCAATATTGCCAGTATGTCAATACTTTTCAACTTCTTTATAGGTAGTGTAGTCCCAATCAAAATCTAGCAAGTTCTTTTATGAATATAGACAAATTGATTTTAAAATTTATATGGAGAAGAAAAAGACCCAGAACAGCCAACACAATATTGAAAGAGAACAAAGTCGGAGAACTGATACTACTCAATTTCAAGACCTATAGACAAATAGATCAATGAAACAAAAGAGAGATCCCAGAAACAGACTCACATGAATAGTCAACTGATTTTTGACAATGACGCAAAGATAGCTTTTCAACAAATGGTGCTGAAGCAGCTAAACATCCCCAAGCAAAAAGAAAAAAAAAAACCTAGACAGTCTTTAAACCCTTCACAAAAATTAACTCAAAATGGATCACAGACTAAAATGTAAAGCGCAGAACTGTAAAGCTATTAGAAGATAAGACAAAATCTAGAGACCTTGGATTTAGCAATGAATTTTTAGATATAACACCAAAAACATAATCCTTGCACAAAATAATTGTTAATCTGGACTTTTATTAAGTTAATCTAAACTTAAATTTTTCTTCTCTGTAAAAGACAATGTCAAGAGAATGAGGAGACAAGCCACAGACTTGGAAAAATTATTTGCAAAAGACACATCTAATAAAAGACAGTTGTGCAAGATATACAAAGAACTCTTAAAACTCAACAATAAGAAAACAAACAACCCAATTTGAAAATGGGTCAAAGACCCTACTAAGCACTTCAACAAAGATTACAGATGACAAATATGCATATGGAAAGATGCTCCGCATCAAATGTCATTGGGGAAATGCAAATTAAAACAAAAAAGAGACACCATTACATACCTATTAGAATGGGCAAAATCCAGAATACTAACACCAAATGCTGGTGAGGAGATAGAATGACAGAAATTCTCATTCATTGCTCATGGGAATGCAAAATGCTGCAGCCTCTTTGGAAGACCTTTTGGCAGTTCCTTACATAACTAAACCATATGCTTGCCATATGAACCAGTAATCATGTTACTTGATGTTTACCCAAAGGAGTTGAAAACATGTCCACATTAAAATCTACACAGATGTTTAAAAGCAGCTTTATTCATAATTACCTAAACTTGGAAGCAACCAAGATGTCTTTCAGTAAGTGAGTGGATAAATAAACTCGTACATCTAGATAATGGAGTATTATTCAGGGCCAACAGCAACAACAAATGACCAAGCTATCGAAAGACGTGGAAGAAACTTAAATGCATATTACTAAATGAAAGAAGTCAGTCTAAAAAAGTTACACACTGTATGATTTCAACTATGCAACACTTTGGAAAAAACAAAACTAAATTGTTTATACTTTATTATATAATTAAAAAGATAAGTTTTATCAAATAAAAATCATGTAAGTACAAATATTTAGGAGGTTTAACATCTATGTAGCATTTCTAAATAAGTTGCCATTATTTGGAATATTGTTTTTCGTAATCATGGCATTTTTCTTGCTATGAATTCATTTTTTTCAAAGTAACTAGTTATTCTTTTTTGTCTGACAGATCTCCATGTGATTCCTGCTCACTTAAAGTAACAGGACTTCTTAGGTATTATATTTGCCACCAACCTCAAGGTAAACCTCTGCTAAAAAATAAGCAAATAAATCTTTTCTTGCTTCTGATTTGTCTGGGAGTGTGTGTGTGTGTGTGTGTGTGTGTGTGTGTGTACAATTACTATTAATGAGGTGTAATAATTTTTATAAAGCATAATTATGAAGTACATTAAAAGTTATGTAGTATTGAATTTTAATAGGTATTAGTTGCACAGTAAAAGGAAATAATTTAAAGAAGAGAAAGGCCAATCAAAATAATGAGTTTTTAAATGAGTTTTGTAAATGAGTTTTTTTAAGTTATGTATAAATTAAAATGCAAGAGAACATATACATTCTTCCCTCTGTTATAAAATTAATACTCATATCCAGGGACTGATTCCAGTTTTATCATACATGGTATTTTCATGAGCAACATATAACACACTCTAAGAATATGGGAAGGAAATAGGATTTAAAGAGTAAAAAACTGGGAGCTTCATGCAGTAGAATCAGATTTAAATCAAATGATTTACTACATTTTCTTTTCTTACTGAAAATGTATGTTTTTTAAGGAATCACATTCTCACAAGAAAGAATTGACTCTTTGTTACTGTATATAGTATCTCAGAATTTCTCATTTGGTCAAATTGTGGAACTAAATCTTTTGGAATTCTGCCAAATGATAAGTCAGATAGTGTTCCAGATCAGTTGGGACACCAGACAGCTGACTGCATATGAGAGCACAGGGTCTCCAGCTTACAGGAACATAGATTTGTTTCCTTCTTGGTTTCTATCACTGTTCCATTTTATTGTAGAGATCACAAAATTTCACATGTGAAGTCTGGAATTGATCTAGTTTTTTTCAATCAAAGAAATAAGTGTCAAGTTTATGGTCATGCCCCTAAATGTTATGAGAGTTGGTATTTCGAGGATTGTTAGCCAAACCACTCTTGTAACAGTGGTTTGATTTCACCTATTCTCAGGGAATTAGGAGTTAAGTAGTTAAATTCAATTATATCATTAGATGTAAGAAATATGTAAAACTATATAATTTTTGCTTCAAAAATTTGATTTTCTGGCTCTGTCCTTTTGGGACAAATGCCTTGATAAGTAAGGGCAATTATTTCCTATTTTTAGGGGTTTTGTTATGATTAAATAAGTATTTATTATTATTATTATTATCATTAATTATTTATATTATTAATGCACCCCTGAGTCTCAACTTTACTTAGATGATATTACAACGTAAACATTTTTTATGGCTTTCAGATGATGCATAAGTGCTCTAAATAAGAGACAAATTTCTTAGAAAAATAAGTGTAAAATTTTATTACTTCTAGGTATTGGATATATTAAATCTCGCATTTTCCACAGTGAGGGGATAGCTTCTCTTCTATACTACTGATGTGTATTTGTGGAATATTTTTAGTTTTTGACATTCAAGTCAAATAATAATAATTATTTATGTATATATTTATGCAAACAAGCCACACATGCTCCAGTTTTGTTTTCTAACACTATTTTTTCCAATTTTAGTTTTCTGGAAGACTTGCACTAAGTTGAGAATCTATAATTAGTTTAATTTCTAGATCTCAAAATATGTGATGAATTTCTTCAGAGTTTAATAAGGAATATTTACACAACCATAGAAGAAACTTTAATATTTTATAAATAAGATATTGTTTTACAGATAGTATTATTTATTTTATAGATAAGAAAACTGAGGCTCCAGTATTAGTTAATTGATATTCCTTTACACCATGAACAGATATGAGGTTCTCCTTTTATACCCACAATCTTTCACAGGATGTCCAAGTTCAGGGCTACTTAAAAATGCCCAGGACTGCTGTATTGTCCGTAGGTCCATTGAAGGTGGCAGAGGGGCTCATGCATGAGGGCAGATCATTCATGCAGTCCCCCCCACCCTGCTGCTAAGTGTCCATAGCTTCTCTATCTTTCTTGTTTTCAATGTCATTATCTTAGCTGACTGGAAAGAGATTTTTCTCTGTTATTGGCTTCAAGAAGTAAACTGCCAAATTGTAAGTAAGCCTGGGGAGAGGTTCAGTTAGCAAGGAACTGCAGGTACACTTCAGCTGACTGCCAGCAATAAAGCAGACACTTTAGTCATATAGCAGCAAGGAAATGAATTTTGCCAACAAACTGAAAGAGTTTGGGAGCAGATTCTCCCACAGTCAAGCCTCCAGATTATATGCAGCCTGGATAACATCTTCATTGTCATCTTGTGGGACTGAGCAGGGAACCCAGCTAAGCTGTGCCCAGACTCCTGACTCACAGAAATTGTGAGAGATTCATGCACAAGGGCAGCTCATGTTTTAATAGGTTTGATATTCTCTTATTATTTTAAGCTGCTAAATTTGTTATGTTGTTTTAAGCTGCTAAATTTGCGTAATTAATTACACAGCAACAGAAAAGTGATACAATCAGTCAAATTGTAATCATTCAATGTGCTTCACCATTTTTATATTGCTCTCATAAAAACTTTTAATTTAATTTGTGAATTTTTTTAAAGTAATACAAATATTTTATTTTTCTGGATTTGAGGATGTTTGTGGAATTTTTTTTAAATTGTAATTTGTCAAATTTGTGATTTATTTTATAAATCTAAAGCAATAGTCACTTTCATACCTAATTTTGCAATATTTTTATTAAAGAGGGTTTGCAAATTTCTATCTGCTTCAGCTCTTCACTCTGAGCATCGAATACACTCTTTGGTTCTTGCACATCTTGCACACCAGATTGTAAGCAATTTGAGCATCCAACCAAACCCCATAATCCAGCAGCATCAGTACAGGGCCAGGTACAGAAATGTAAGTACTATTAACACGGTCTATTCTAAAGTTCATAACCTTTGCTGTTTACTACCTTCCTTTGTGGGTCTGCTTCATGCAAGCTTCCCACTGAGCTCTTTGCTATTTTTATAGGCCTCTTACTTCCTGTCTCTCTTCTTCCTCTTTGCCTTGTTTGCCACCTTCACCTCCATTTCTCAATCTTATTCTTTCTTCTTAACCTAGGCTCACAGTATCTTCTAAAGAAACAATGAAACTTTGATAACTGAAGAAAATTTAGAAGACCTTTGAGTTTTCTATGTAACTTATATGTAACACACCCTTTATAAAAGGCTGGCCCTTTGTTTATGAAAATGTATATTATTTTTCAAGTGTTATTGAAATTTGAATGCAACTCTGTTTAAAGATAGGATACGTCAGACTTCAGCTTACATATTAATTGCATATCTATATAATTTAGTACTGTACAGTCATAAAAATGATGCTAGAAAAACTATGTGTAACTTCTGGTCTGTACAAGAAGGCATAGATTTGTACACTCATACTCTTCCCCACTATATACAATTATAAACTCTGAAAGTGACTCAAGAGATAACCAAAGGATAACTGTGAAAGTTGGTGAAGAATAGGGAACTGGTTCGAGATCCCAGCATTGGTGAAACGATACAGCAGTAGGTATCTTACATCCCCTATCCAACAGAAAAAGGTGATCCAGTCCTGGCATTTCTTGTGTTTGGTTTTTGTTTTTTTTTTTAATTTTTGAAATAGTTTTTCAATTTAAATTTTCCAGTTTTATTGAGATACAATTAATATATAACATATGTGTAATTGTTCATAGTAGTCTGTTTGGTCCTTTGAATTTCTGTGGCATGAATTGTAATGTCTCCTCTATTATTTCTGATTTTATTAGTCTTCTCTGTTTTTTCACTTGTAGTTGACATTTAATATTATTTTATATTAGTTTCAAGTGTATAGCATAGTGGTTAGACATTTATATAATTTGTAAAGTAATCTCCCAGATTAGTCTAATATCCACCTGGCATTATACATAGTTATTAAAATATTATTGGCTATAGTCTCTATGCTGTATTTCACATACCCATGACTATTTTGTAACTACCAGTTTGTACTTCTTAATCCATTTTCACATTTTTTTTATACAGCCACCCAAACCCCTCACCTCTGGCAACATCAGTTTGTTCTCTGTATCAGTGAATATCTTTCTATTTTGTTTGTCCATTAATTTTGTTCTTTAGATACCACATATAAGTAAAATAGTATGACCTTTGTCATTCTCTGTTTGAATTATTTTACTTAGCATAATACTCTCTAGGTCCACACATGTTGTTGCAAATGGCAACATTTCAATTTTTAATGGCTGAGTAATATACCACTATATATATGTATCACTCTTCATCCAGCTATTTATGGGCACTTAGTTTGCTTACATATTTTGGCTATTATTAATAGTGCTACAGTGAACATAGGCATGCATACATCTTTTCTAATTAGTGCTTTGGATTTCTTCAGATACATACAAGTGGAATTGCTGGGTCATAAGGTAGTTCTATTTTTAAGTTTTTGGGGGAACCACCACTCTGTTTTCCATAGTGGCTGCATCAATGTGCAATCCCACCAACAGTGCATGAGTGTTCCCTCTTCTCCATATTCTCACTAATACTTCCTATTTTTTGATTTATTAATAATAGACATTTTGACAGGTGATACCTCATTGTGGTTTAATTTGCATTTTTCTGATGATTAGGGATGGCTGAGCATCTTTTCATATATCTATTGGCTATCTATATGTCCTCTTTAAAGAAAGGCTTATTAAGATCTTCTACTCATTGTTTTAATTGGATTATTATTTATTTATTTATTTTTGGTGTTGAGTTGTATGGGTTCTTTATAAATGTTGGATCTTAACCCCTTATCAGATGGGTCATTGGCAAATATCTTCTTCCATTCAGTAGGTTTTCTTTACATTTGGTTGATGATTTCTTTTGCTGTGCAAAAGTTTTTTAGTTTGATGTAGTCCCATGTTTATTTTTCTTTTGTTTCCCTTGCTCAAGAAGGTATATCAGAAAAAAATATATTACTAAGAGCAATGTCAGAGAGTTTATTGCCTATGTTTTCTTCTAGGAGATTTATTGCTTTGAGTCTTACACTTAAGTCTTTAATCCATTTTGAGTTTACTCTTATATATGGTGTAAAAAGGTGGTCCAGCTTCATTTTTTGCATGTATCTGTCCAGTTTCCCCAACACCATTTATTGAATAGACTATCTTTACCCAATTGTATGTTCTTGCCTTCTTTTTCATAGATTAAATAACATATGGCATAGGTTTATTTCTGGGCCCTCTATTTTGTTCCATTAATTCATGTATCTGTTTTTATGATACTACCAGGTTGTTTTGATTACCATAGTCTTGTAGTATAGTTTAATATCAGGCAGCGTGATACCTCCAACTTTGTTCTTCTTTCTCAAAATTGCCGTGGCTATTTAGGAACTTTAATGGTTCCATATAAATTTTAAGATTATTTGTTCTAGTTCTCTGAAAAATGCCTTTGGCATTTTGATAGAAATTGCACTGAATCTATAGATTGCTTTGTGTAGTATGGACAATTTAATGATGTTAATTCTTCCTATTCCTGAGCACAATATATGCTTCCAATTATTTGTATTTTCTTCAATTTCTTTCTTCATTGTCTCATGATTTTCTAGATACAGATCTTTTACCTCCTTAGTTAAATTTATTTCTAGGTATTTTATTATTTTTTGATGCAACTGTAAATTAATTGTTTTATTATTTTCTTTTTCTGGTAGCTTATTACTGGTACATAAAATGCAGCTGATTTCTGAATGTTAATTTTGTATCTTGCTAATTTACTGAATTCATTTATCACTTCTAATCATTTTGGTAAAATCTTTGTGGTTCTCTACATATAGTGTTATGTCAGCTGCAAATAATGACAGTTTTACTTCTTCCTTTCCAATTTGGGTGACTTTATTTCTTTTTCTTGTCTGACAGCTGTGGTTAGGACTTCTAATACTATGTTGAATAAAAGTGGTGAAAGTGGACATCCTTGTCTTATTCCTGATCTTAACGAAAATGCTTTTAGCTTTTCCCCATTGAAAATGATGTTGGCTACAGATTTGTCCTATATGACCTCTATGATGTGGAAGTGTTTTCCCTCTATTCCCACTTTGCTAAGAGTCTTTCCTGTAAGTGGATACTGGATTTTGCCAAATGCCTTTTCTGCATCTATTGATATAATCATATAATTTTTATCCTTCAGTTTGTTTATATGGTATCATCTTAATTGATTTGCAGATACTGAACCAACCTTGCATCCCAGGAATAAATCCCACTTGATTATGATGTGTGATCTTTTTAAATGTATTGTTGAATTTGGTTTGCTAATACTTTGTTGAGAATTTTTTCATCTGTATTCATCAGAGATATCAGCCCATAATTTTCTTTTTCTCTTCTTTTCTTTTCTCTTCTTTTTTTCCTTTTCTTTTCTTTTCTTTTCTTTTAGTTTTTCTTTTCTTTGTAATATCTTTGTCTGACTTTGGAATCAGGGTAATAGTGGCCTCCTAAAATAAAATTGAGAGGCTTCCTTCCTTTTGAATTTTTTTGAATAGTTTGAGAATAAAAGGTGTTAATTCTTCTTTGAATATTTGATAAACTTCACCTGTGTAGCCATTGGGTCAGCCCTGGCATTTCTTGACTGCCAACCCAGAACAAGATGTGGCCCAGGTAGGATAATTCCTCTCCCTGATTAATCAGGAGTCTCACCTATAACACCAGGCAAAAATTGGCTAAACTAGCATGGGGACAGATTGAGATACTCCACTGACTTTATAATCAGGGAAAGTGCTCTTTTTCTTTGCCAGGTCTGAGACTTAGGTGTCCCTCCAACAGACACCATGTAGTTATGAGAAACCAATGAGGGGGATCCACCACTAGTGCCTAGACCATGACAGGCTCTTTTTTCCCACAGGGCAAGAGACTCTTCTTTCAGCCCAGAAACCATTTATCTGGCAGCATTGGCAAAAAACATCATCCCAACATAAACACCCAAACTGGGAAATATTCTTTGTCACATGGTCTGAGAATCCCTTCCCTACAGGCATGAAGTTGCTGAGAATGGGAAAGCAACTTTAGCTCTTTCAAGCAGCATCAGGTGAAACAAGTGGCATCCCCATGTAACAAGCTAAAACAAGCAACATATAGCAAAATAGTACTGCAGAGGCTCTGAAAATTAGACATTCATTGGAACCACAGCCACAGAATTAGGTCAAAGATAAACATAGGATTGTCTGCTAAAAAATTACGTAAATAGGACTCAGGACCTCCTTAAATAATAGCCAAAATGTACAGAATTCAATTAAAACATCACACATTATACAAGAAAATCACAACTTGAATGAGAATAGAAAATTAACTGACACCAACGCCAAAATGAATGATCTGACAAAGATTTTGATGCAACCATCATGAAAACGATTCCATAAGCAATTATAAATTTTCTTGAAACAGATGGAAAAATAGAATATCTCAGCAAAAAAAAAGGAAGTTAATTAAAGAAAACAATTGGACAGTAACATGGCAGAGCGAGAGGTGTCCTCAGCTCTCTCCCCTTGAAACAATAACTAAACATCAAAAACTCAACAAAAAACAACCAACTTGCACACAAATACATCTGAACATGGAATCTGCACATAAGAGCTACCACAGGTCAGAATCCCAAGAGTCGGGTGGTAGACTGGGGAAAACATAAAAGCTGCCTCTTGCAGTTGGAGCTCCCTGCAGAAGGAGGGGGAGGGGAAGGGGAGATATTGCTGCCAGTTCTATGAACAACCCAGCTTGAGATTGCTGTGAGCTCCACTCAGCAATGCTGCCCAGTGATCATGGCAGAAAGCAGAGAAGCAGGGATGTTAGAGAAGGAACAGATAATTATTACTGGCCATGGTTGCAAAATACGAGGCTGAGCCATAGCCCCCACCCCCTAACACAGAGTGCCCCTCACCCCATATCCTCCAAGACCAAACACTGCGGAGCTCCAGGGAATCTGAGCAAACACTACTGAAACTGTCGCTAACACTGAAAGAGATTGAGACTGAGGGTAGAAAACATGATTGAATATTTATTTTTTTTTAAAAAAAAGCATTATTAAGACTTAAAATAGGCAGAGATCCAAGAGGCTTAGACACCACCTACTGAAAACCAATGAAAAATGCCTTCTTTGCAACAGGCTAAAGAAAGACATTCATATAAGAAATCTACTTTCTGGAAAAAAGACAGAATACACTTCCATTAATGCCCAGGCAGAGAAATACTACATTATACACCATGAACAAACAAGGCATCTCAGAAAGAAAGAGAAAAATCTCTAGAAAATAAGCTTACAGACATAGAAATATGCTACTTAAATGACAGAATTCAGGATGGTACTTCTGAAAAAAATTTAGTGAGATCCAAAACCATTCATATCAACAATTTCAGGAATTGAAAAAACAACTAGAGGTGCAGAATGAGTTTTTAGCATGGAGATTAAAACCTTCAAAAAGAACTGAATAGAACTTCTGAAGATTAAAAAAAAAAATCACTACGAGAGTTGAAAAATGAAATAACAAGCTTGTGAAATAAAGTCAACCAAAGGAGGAAAGGATCAGTGATATTGAAGACAGAAATCTAGAAATAAATCAGAAGGAAGAAGAGAGAAATCGAAGAATGAAAAATAGTGAAAGAAATACAAAACCTAGCTGATACTATCAGGAGAAGAAACAAGAATAATAAGCATTCTTGAAGGAGAGGAAAAGGAACAGGGGTTAGAAAGCATTTTCAGACAAATGGTTGAGAATTTCCCAAATCTAAGGAATGAGCTGGAGCTTGGAATTCAAGAAGTCAACAGAGCATCCAATTATCTCAACCCAAAAAGGCCTTCACCAAGACATTGTATTAAAATTATCAAAAATCAACAACAAAGAAAGAATTCTCAGGGCAGCCAGGGAATAGACGATGGTAATTTATAAAGGAAAACCCATTAGATTATTGTTGGACTTCGCAGCACAAACCTTATAAGCCAGAAAGGAGTGGAATCAAATTTTCAAACTATTAAGTGAAAAGAACTACCAGCCAAGAATAATGTATCCAGCTAAGCTCTCCTTTAGATATGAAAGAGAAATAAAGACCTTTCCAGACATACAAAAATTGAGGGAATTTTCCACTACAAGGCTTGCATTACAGGAAATTCTGAAAGGGGTCAGATCACATAAAACAAAATGACAAAAAAGAAATACATAATGAGTAATAAGGTGACTAGCAGGCAAATAGAAGCAAAGAAGTACAATCTTTACTAAGAACAGGAAATTATAAGCTTAAACAATAAGAGATTTTCTATAGCAAGATAGTTATGAACATTCAGCATACATAGGGATTAATTGAGACAACAATGACTAAAAAGGAGAGGAATCAAAGATCCACATTCGCAAAGGGGAATGGAGATACGTCATATGCAGAAGAAAATGGACAACTGTATACACATATCCTTTACATATTCATAATGGTAACCACATTTCAAAGATTCAGAACTGAAGTATTTAACATAAAACAAGAATGACTAGAGGGAAAATTAACAAAAGCCAACCAAAATAAAAAAAAACAGAAACATAAAGAAAAGGAAGCAATGGAAACACCGAGCTACCAGAAAGCAAAAGAAAAAATGGCTTTAAGAAGACCTCATATTTCAAAAATCACCCTAAATGTAACTGGACTGAACTCACCAATAAAAAGGCACAGAGTTGCAGATTGGATCAAAAAAAAAGAAAACCCAACAATATGCTGCCTCCAGGAAACACATCTCAGTTCCAAAGATAAATATAGACTCAAAGTGAAAGGGTGGAAAATAATATTTCAAGCAAATGGCATTCATAGAAAAGTGGGAGTACTAGTACTAATATCAAATGAAATAGACTTCGAAATAAAAAAGGTAAATAAAGATACTGAGGGACACTTCATAATGATAAAGAGAATCATGCACCAAGAAGACATAACACTTATTAATACCTATGCTCCACATCAGGGAGCCCTGAAATATATAAAGCTATTACTAATAGAACTAAAGGGAGAAACAGACCAAAACACTATCATAGTAGGAGACCTAACTACCTCACTGTCAGATATGAAAAGGTCATCAAACAGAAAATCAATAAGGAAATAACGTCTTTAAAATGACACATTAGATCAACTGGACATAATTGACATTTACAGTGCCTTTCATCCCAAAACAGCTTCCTATACATTCTATCTAGTGCACATGGAACATTTTCAAGGATTGACCACATACTGTGACACAGAGATAGCCTTTAGAAATATGAGAGGATTGAAATCGTATCAACTGTATTCTCTGATCATAATGCTTTAAAACTAGAGATCAATTGCAAAAAATAAAGTGGGAAGAACCACAAGTACATGGAGATTAAACAACATGATACTGAAGAATGACTGAGTCAGAGAAGAAATAAAAAGAGAGATCAAGAAATACAAAGAAACAAATGATAATGATAGTACAACATATCAAAACATTTGGGACACGACAAAAGTGGTAATAAGAGGAAAGGTCATATCATTATAGGCCTATCTCTAAAAACAAAAACAAGCCCAAATAAACAACCTAACACTTCATCTTAAAATACTAGAAAAGGAAGAATAAATGAAGCCTAAAGTTGGCAGAAGGAAAGAAATAACCAAAATTAGAGCAGAATTAAAAAAATTGTAAACAAAAAAAGAACAATATAAAAAATAAATGCAATAAAGAGCTGGTTCTTTGATAAGGTTAATAAAAATGACAAACCCTGGCTAGACTCACAAAAGAAAAAGGAGGAAGGACACAAATAAAAATATCAAGGATGAAAGAGGAGAAAGTAAGACATACCACAGAAACACAAAGGATCATACAAGAATACTATAAAACAATATATAACACCAAATTTAATAACCTAGAAGAAATGGACAAGTATTTAGAAAAACATAATTTTCCTAGACTGAATCAAGGAGAACCGAAAAATTTAAATAGACCAATCGGCAGTATGGAAATTAAAACAATTGTCAAAAACCTACCAAAAAGCAAAAGTCTGGACCAGATGGCTTCACCAGTGAATTCCACCAAACTTTCAAAGATTTAATACTTTTCTCCTCAAACTCTTCCAAAAGAATTAAATAGGAGACAATACTTCCCATTTCATTTTATAAGGCCAATATTACTCTAATACCAAAACCTGGTAAAAATAACTCAAAAAAAGAAAACTACAGACCAGTATTTGTCATGAACACAGATACAAAAATCCTAAATAAGATGCTAGTGAACCGAATACAGCAACACTTTTAATAGATTATACGCCATGATCAAGTGGGCTTCATCTCACAGGCACAGGGATGGTTCAACGTATGCAAATCTAATAATGTGATACACCACATAAACGAATTAAAAATTAAGAATCATATGATCATATCAATAGATGCAGAAAAAGCCTTCGACAAGATACAGCATCCAGTTATGATCAAAACACTTAACAAAATTGGTATAGAAGGAAAGTACTTTAACATAATAAAGGCCATAGATGACAAACCCTCAGCCATTATTATACTTAATGGTGAAAAACTAAAACCTACCCTCTAAGATCAGGAACAAGGCAAGGCTGTCCACTATCGCCACTGTTATTCAATATAACATTGGAGGTCCTAGCAAGTGAAATCAGGCAAGAGAAATATATAAAAGGCATCCAAATAGGAAACGAAGAATTCGAACAGTCACTAT
Organism: Pteropus vampyrus; assembly: GCF_000151845.1. Lineage (NCBI taxonomy): Eukaryota > Metazoa > Chordata > Mammalia > Chiroptera > Pteropodidae > Pteropus > Pteropus vampyrus. The sequence goes on from NW_011888878.1 coordinate 2,914,270, forward strand.
TTGCATATGACATAATTCTCTATATAGAAAACTCTAAAGACTCCACAAGAACACTACTAGAGTCAATAAGCAAATACAGTAAAGTTTCTGGATACAAAATCAATGTTAAAAAATCCATAGCGTTCCTATACTCTAATAATGAATTGTCAGAAAAGCTAATGAAAAAATAATTTCTTTTGCAATTGCAACAACAATAGAATACCTAAAAATAAATCTAATGAAACATGTGAAGGACCTATAGGTGAAAACTATAAGACCTTATTAAAAGAAATCGAAGAAGATATAAAGAAATGGAAAGATATTCCATTGGATTGGAAGAATCAACATAGTTAAAATGAACTTATTATCTAAAGCATTATACAGATTTAATGCAATCTCCATCAAAATCCTATGGGCATTTTTTAAAGAAATAGAATAAAAAACCATCAGATTTGTATAGAAGCACAAAAGACCCTGAATTGCCATAGCCATTCTGAGAAAAAAGAACAAAGCTGAAGGCATCACTCTGCCCGACTTCAAATTATACTATAAAGCGACAGTAATCAAAATGGCATGGTATTGGCAGAAAACAGACACACAGACCAGTGGAACAGAATCGAGATGTTCAACATCACTAGCTATTAGGGAAATGCAAATCAAAACCACAATGAGATACCATCTCACACCTATTATAATAGCTGTTATCAACTGGACAAGTAATAACAAATGTTGGAGAGGATGCAGAGAAAAAGGAACCCTCATACATTGCTGGTGAAACTGCAAATTGGTATAGCCATTATGGAAAACAGTATGGAGATTTCTCAAAAAACTAAGAATTAATCTACCATATGATCCAGCAACCCTTCTACCGGGTATTTACCCCAAAGACTTGAAAACCCATATCTGAAAAGATTTTTGTAAACCTATGTTCATAGCAGCATTAATCATAGTGGCCAGAACATGTAAGCAACTGAAGTGTCCTATGATATATGATTGGTAAAGAAGCTGTGGTACATATATCCAATGGAATATTACTCAGCCATAAGAAGAGATGAAATACTGCCATTTGCAACAACATGGATAGACCTCAAGATAATCATGCTAAGCGAAATAAGCCAGACAGAAAAAGTTGAAAACCACATGATATCCCTTACATGAAGGATATAAACCTATAAGCTACAAACGAACAGGACAAACAAACAAAGACACATGGACATGGACTATAGACTAATGGTTACCAGAGGGTAGGAGGGAGGTGGAGGAGGTATGTAGAAGGGGTTAAAGAGGTCCAATATGTGGTGACAGAATGAAATCTAACTATGGGAGATGAAGACACAATGCAATATATATATGCCTTACTTTTACATTGTACATCTTAAACTTATTGGATTTATCAACCAATGTCATCATAAAAAAATAAGTGAAAGAAAGGAAGGAAAGAAGGAAGGAAGGAAGGAAGGAAGGAAGGAAGGAAGGAAGGAAGGAAGGAAGGAAGGAAGGAAGGAAGGAAACAATTGGAAATAATAGAGTGAAAATATAGTAACAAGAACAACAAAATTAACCTTGCTAGATGGGCTCAGTAGTAGAGTGTAAATGACAAAGGATAGAATCAGTGAACCTGATGCAATGATGTAATCTAAACAACAAAGAGAAAGTAGATTTGAAGAAAGAAATAAACAGGGTTTCAATAACAAAGAACCTAATATTTGTGTCATCAGAGAGGAGAAAGAGAGGGTGGCTAAACCTTTTAAAAAAGTAATAGCTGAAAACTTCCCAAATTGGGTAAAAGATATAAACCCATAGATTCAAGAAAATGGCATGTATGTCTACATGGAAAAATTCTGAGAAATCTTCATATCAAATAAGCAAAACTTTTAGAACTAATGAGTGAGTTCAGCAAGGTCACATGATATAGCATTTCTATATACTAACACTAAGCAGAAAGCAGAAAGCAAAATTAGAAATACAATATCATTTACAATCTCTCAGGAAAAATGAAAGACTTAGATAAGCTTTAACAGACCTTAATTTTAGGGAGAATGATTCCTCCCACTATATTCATAAACTTAACAAATATGTACAAGATCTATATTTTGAAAGTTACAAAATCTGATGAAGGAAATCAAAGGTATAAATAAATAGAAAGCTATATTTTTTATATATTGGAATAGTCAACCTAGTAAAGACAGTTTTTACCAAATTGATAGGTTTAATATAAATTCTAATCTAGACTCCTACCCTCTAAAATTTTTGTAGACATGATCAAGCTTAATCTAAAATTTAAATACAAAGTTGCAGGTCCTAGAATAGCTAAAACCATGAAAGACAGCAAGAGGTAGAAATCCCTCTAACCAATATTAAGGCCTAATATATAGTTACACTAATGGAGACTATGTGGTATTAGTGGAGGCATAGTCACATAAGTCAGTAGAACAGAAATCAGAGTCCAAAAATAGATCCACGCAAATTTATTTTTAAATTGTACACCTGAATTGTACACCACACAAATTTACTTTTATATTGTACACCTGAAACTAACTGGACTTTTTGCAACTAATTTATTGCAATGGTACAAAAATAATGTAATAAAAGAAGAATAGCTTTTTTAACAAATGGTGGAGCAACTGAAAATCCTCAGGCAAAAATATAAACTTTAACCTAAACCTCATACTTTCCACAAAAATTAACTGAAAATGCATTATATATTTAAATGTAGAACATCAAACTATAAAAATTATACAAAAAAACAGTAGAAAATCTTCAAGATTTAGGACTAGGCAAAGAGTTCTTAGACTTCACAACATCACAACCCATAAGAGGAAAATTTGATAAATTGGACCTCATCAACATTAAAAACTTTTGCTCTGCAAAACAACTTATGAAAAGAATGAAGAGACAAGCTACAGATTGGAAGAACTGCTACTTGCAGATCCAAAATGAATAACTATCTAGAATATATAAAGAACTCCCAAAACTCAACAGTGAAAGAGAAACTGTTGACCTAGAATTCTATAAGTGAAAATATGCTTCAAAATTAAAGTTGACATTAAAATAGTTTAAGATAAAAGAAAATGAAGATAATTTGTCACCACCATACCTGAACTGTAAGAAATGCTAAGGAAACATTTTCAGGTTGAAGTTGAAATTATGATAGCTGAAAACTTGTATACCTATAAGGAATGAAGACTGTAAGTGGTAAATGAAAAGACTTTTTTTCTTCTTAATTTCTTTAAATACTTGTGAATGATTACACTACAGCCCTATTGGGATTTATAACATGAAGATACACTACATATGATAACTATAGTACAAAGGATGGGAATATAGTTAATAGTCTCAAATGCTTTTGGTGTTTCTACATTAATTTGAAGTGGTATAAATTTTAACTCTAATGGACAGTGAAACATTAAGGATATGTTATAGTCTAGAAAAAAACACTAAAAATTATATAAATGACTATAGCTAGACATGCAATATATTAATTAAAAGCCAGAAATTTTCAGTATAAATAAAAAAAAATCTGACTGTATACTACAGGTGCTGCACTTTAAAATAAAGATACAGAAAGACAAATTAATGGATGAAAAAAATACGAAGCAAACAATAAGCATAAGAAGAATGGAGTGGCAATATTAATAGCAGATAAACTCATCTTTAAGATAAAGATTAATATCAAAGATAAATAAATAAAGATTATTATCAAAGATAAATAATAAAAAGTTCCACTATATTTTGAATAAAGATATAAATATAGAAAGACATAACAATTCACAATGTACCTAAAAAGAAAGCTTCAAAATTCAAGAAAAGAATTGAAAACATTTTTAAAAATTGACAATTCTATGATTAGAGACAAAGATTATAAAACCTCTCTCATCAATTGATAGAATGAGAACAATCAATCAATCAATCAAGAAAACTTAGAAGATCTGAACATTATTAACTAACTAACCTAACTGATAATTACAGAACACTACACCCAAGAACCATAGAATATGTTCTTTTTAATTGCAAACGATACATTCACTACAATAAACCATATGCTAAGCAACAAGATGTCTCAAATTTTAAAAAATTTAAATCAGAGTATTCCCCATAACCATATAGAATTAAATTAGTAATAATAAATATCTTTAAATTGGCAATTATTTGAAAATAAACAACATATTTCTAAATCTATAGATGAAAAAGAAATCAAAAGGGAAATTAGAATGAATGATAATAAAAACAAAACATACTAAAATTTGTGTGATGCATCTAAAATAGTGTTTATGAGAAAATTTATATCTTAAATTATTAGAAAAATATATTTAAAGTGAATCGTTTAAGATTCCATCTAAGAAAGTAAAAACCTCAAAGTATAATTAAGGAAGAAAATAAACGTAAGATCAGAACTCAATGAAATATAAATTTCAATGGAAAACATCAACAAAATTAATAAACCCAGCTAGACTTGCCAAGAAGAAAAAGAAAAAAAGAAATTATGATTATCGAGAATTGAACAAATAAGGTAAAATATAAATGTCTTAAAAATATAACTATACAACTTATGAAAACTGATGAAAGATATGATGGAAAACATGTATGGTCCTGTATCTAATTCAGGAATTGAATTTGTTATCAAAATCCTTTCCACAAGAAAATCTCCACATTAAGATGATTCACTGATGAATATTCTATTAAACATTTAAAAAAGAAATAACACCAATATTACAAAAAAAATCTTCGAGGAAATATGGGAGAAACACTTTACAATTGGTTTTGTGAAACCAGTATAACTCTAATGTTGAAAGCTGATGGAAATATTACCAAAAACAAACAAAAAAACCCTCTAAACCAATATTTCTTATAAACAAAGCCAAAAGAGATTTTAAACAAGATATTAGCCAACCCAGTTCAGCCAATATATGTAGAATAATATTACATCTTGAACAAAGGAATTTATCCTAAGAATGCAAGCCTGGTTTAACATTCATAAGCCAATCAGTATAATTCACCATATTAACACAATAAAGACAAAATCAATATGATCATTTCAATTTTTGAAAATGCTACATTATGCTGAAATATTGAGTGCTGTTCTAGTAAAGTCTGAAAAAAGCCAGGCTGCCCAGTCCCATCATTTCTATCAAACCTCATACTGGAGGTCTAGCTGATTTCTGTAAGGCAATAAAAATATTTACAAGGCCTAAAGTTCAAGAAGAAAGAAAACTGCCTCTATTTGTAGAGAACATAATTTTTAACACAGAAAAAGCTAAAGAAACTACAATAAAGATACTAAAATAAATGAGCTAGCAAGGCCAAAGGATACAATTAAAATTCAATTGCATTTTCATGCACTAACTGAAAAAAAAAAAGAAAATGAAATTTCACAAATAATTCCTTTTATGACATCAAAAAGTAATGATTTGGAAGTAAGTTTAACAAAGGATAGAGAAGACATTCACACTGAAAACTACAATACATTAAGAAAGATAATTGTCAGTCCCCTCAGCCTCCACTGCCGACGCCCCTCTGCCAACATTCTGGGGCCATCTCTGGGCGGTGGTCCTCCGCAGGAGCGAGAGAGGTGGAAGGCGACCCACTGCAGGACCAGCCGTCCTGCGCGTTCCACTGCAGAGGCGGCAGCGTCTCTGTAGAGTTGGCTCGAGGTGCCCCTTGTTCTAAGGATATTTCCATTGCTGCACCGTGAGTCGTCAGCAGGGCTTAGAATTGCTGGAGAATTGACTTTGTGAAAAGACTATTCTGTCTTGAAATTCCATCTCTTAGTTTTCCTTAAGAACATACAGAAACCATGAACAGCTTTAGTAACAAAGAGTTTGACTGCCATTTCCTCATTGAAGACTGTACTGCCGAGGACATTTTGGACCAAAACATTAATGAAGTTTTTCTTCCGATGATAATGATGTTTCTATGTTGCAGACCTGGAAGACATTCTAAAGAAACATCTGAAATGGTTGAAAGCTCTTCCTTGGGTCACCTCCTTTCATGCAGTCAAATGCAATTATAGCAGAACCATAGTTAAGATCCAAAATGCCCTCAGACAGGATTCAACCGTGCCAGCAATACAAATAAAAATTGGTGCAGAGTCTTAGGGTACCTTCAGAAAAGATTTTCTATGCAAATCCTTGCAAACAAGTATCTCAGATTAAATGTGCTGCCAATAATGGAGTCCAGATGATGACTTTTGATAAGTGAAGTCAAGCCAATGAAAGTTGTCAGGGCACATCCAAAAGCAAAGTTGGTTTTGTAGATTGCCACCGATGATTCCAAAGCAGTCTGTCACCTCAGTGTTAAATTTGGCCACACTCAAAACCAGCAGGCTTCTTTTGGAACAGGAGAAAGAGCTAAATATTGATGTCATTGGTGTCAGCTTCCACGTAGGAAGTGGCTGTACTGATCCTGAGACCTTCATGCATGCCATCTCTGATATTCGCTGTGTTTTTGACATGGGAGCTGAGGTTGGTTTCAGCATGTATCTGCTTGATATCGGTGGTGGCTCTCCCTGATCTAAAAGGGTGTGAAGGTTAAATATGAAGAGAACGTCAGCATAATCAACCTAACAATGCACAAGTATTTTCTGTCAACCTCGAAGTGATGCTCATAGCTGAGCCAGGCAGATATTATTTTGCATCAGCTTTCACACTTGCAGTTAATATCATTGCCAAAAAACCCTCCTTATATTAAAGGAACAAACAGGCTCTGATGATGAAGATGAGTCAAGTGAAAAAAACCTTTATGTATTACATGAATGATGGAGAATATGAATCATTTAATTGCATCTTCTATGATCATGCACACGTGAAGCCTCTTTTGCACAAGAGGCTCAAACCAGATGAGAAGTATTATTTATTTAGCATACAGGGACTTACATGTGATGGCCTTGATTGCAGTGTTGAGAGCTGTGGCTTGCCCGAGATGCATGTGAGTGACTGGATCTCTTTGGAAACAAGGGTGCTTAAATCATTGCTGTTGCTTCTACTTTCAGTGGATTCCATGACTTCACACCGAAAGTGGAGGAGCAGAATGTCAGCATTCTGTCTGAGTCTTGGGCCTGAAAGAGCCAGATGAAATGCCACTCAGCAGCCTGTGCTTCAGCTGGTATTAATATATAGATGCCATTCTTGTAGCTGTGACTGCTTGAATTAAGGGATTTGGTGGGACCATTCAACTTAACTACTGCTAATTTTGAAATGTCTTTGTAAGTACGATTGGCACAGATAGAACAATGTGGAAGACTAGAAGATGGAGTCACACATCTATTCCTATGGAAACTATTTGAATATTTGTTTTATAAAGATTTTTATCCCTTTTCAAACATGCTACTAAAGAGCACTGCTCAGCTGCTGAACGAGCAGTTGCAGCTAGTACATTGACAGAACAGGCCAGAGTTTAGTGCTGTGATCTATTTTTAAAGGAAAGTATCTTGAAATTTAAAAGAAAAAAAAGAAAGATAATAAAGGAGGCCTAAATAATGGAGTGTATCTAATGGATTTCATTAATTTGAAGTCCTAAAATTAAGACATCAATACATTCTAAATTGATCTATAGATTCAGTGTAATCTCAAACACAATCCCAACAAATGCTTTGTAGATTTGAATGTTTTTAAGGAAGCACAAATGACTTAGAGTATCCAAAGCAATCTGGAAAAAGAATGAAGTTGAAGGATTTACATTAGCTAACCTCAAGACTAACTGTAAAACTGTAGTAATCAAGACAAATATTAACTAGCATAGGATTGATAAACATTATCAGTGCAACTGAACAGAGTCCAGAAATATCATCACATATTGGTGGTAAGTCAAGTTTTGTTTAAGGTACCAAAAGATTCCAAAAAGATAGAAAAGCTTGTTCAACAAGTTATCTAGAATAACTGGATATCCATACGGGAATAATTAACTTCATACATTATATGAAACTATATACATAAATTAATTCAAGTTATATCATAAACTAAAATATATTATCTAGAACTATGCAGCTTTGGAAAAATAAGCATAGTATAATCACTTTGTAATTTGGTGCTCAGCAAAGGTTTTGTAGACAGAACTAAGAAATCAATAACTATAAAAGAAAAAAGATGATAAATTAAACTTCATGGAACGTACAAACTGTTATCAAAAGACATTTTTAAAAATAAATAGGTGGCCCAAAGATAGGGAAGAAATATTGATAAAAGACTGCTATACACAATACATTAAAAACCTCTTATAACTGATTAAAAGATGAAAAAGTCAATAAAAATGAACCACATCTTTCAATAAGACATTTGACAAGAGACACAAATGACCAATAAGCACATGTAAAACTGTTCAGTATCGCTTGCGACAGGAAAATGCTATTATAAGCACAAGAAGATACCCACACATCTCATCAGAAGGATTAAAATGAAAAAGAATGACTTAACAAAATATTAGGAAGAATGTGGAGCAGTTGTAACTCTCGTACATTGTTAATGGGAGTGTAATACAGTACAACCAAATTGGGAAAAAAAATCTGATGACATTTTATGAAACTAAATGTATGTTTACTTTTTTGACGCAGTAATTCAACTCCTAAGTATTTATCCAAGAGAAATGAAAACATATGCCCACAAAAATACTTGTACAAATATATTTATAGCAACTTATTCACAAGAGTCAAAGCCTGAAAATAGTTGGTATTTCCATCAAAGGACAATGGATAAAGAAATTATAGTATGTTCACATAATGAAATACTTCATAGCAGTAAAAGGAGTAAACTACTGGTATATACAACAATATGGACTAATCTCAAAAATACTCTGCTGAATGAAAAAAGCTCTAAACCTAAAGTATACACTGTGCAATCTCATTTATAGAATCTATAAGCAGGCAAAATTTTTCTATGGCAAGAAAAATCATAGCAGTTGTTGCCTGTAAAGGGTGGGGTTGGAATTTACTTGGAAGGGGCATGAGGAAATTTTCTAGTTGAAGCTCACATTCAGTCTCTTGATAATTATCTAAGTGACACAGGTGAATATATTTATAAGCATTTATCACATGACATACTTATGATTTCTACATTTTACTTTATGGAAATTTTACCTTCAAAGAAAAAAAGGAATCCAATACAAATATCAGACAATAGTCATAGGTATGGTCAAGTATCTAGTGGAAATGTATTGATGTTTTCAATTTACTGTGAAATGTTTCAAAAAATTAAGAAACATTGATTGATGAGTAGGGGAGTAGATGATTGGGTATATGATGAAGCAAGTCTACTAAAATGTTCATTTTAAAATTTTGATAATGGATATAAGGGTATTTGCTATAATGTATTTTAAATGTTTTCTATATTTGAAAATTTTTATAGTAATTAAATATTGGGGAAAGCCAATACATTTGTCTTATTAATTATCATGTGCACAATCCATTTCATTAATCAAATTGAAAACAGTTTTTAAAGCAAATTTAATTAGAGGGAATGCATATGAGATTTTATTGTTCTTCTGATTTCCAAATTTTTAATGATGTTTCACTGATATATATATATAAATACATGTGTGTATGTATTATTGTTTATCGATATTATTATTTAGTTCTTTTTGTTATGCGATAGTGATTACTATACATGTATTACAGATTCAGTGATAATATATATTAGATGATTCTGAATGGTAGTGATTGATGTTTTCAATTTTGTTAATACTCTCACTGAAGCATATTTTAAGTCACTGAAAACAAATCTAGGAAGAGATGTTCACAATTAATTCTTATTAGCCTGTCCACACTGGCTCCAATATCCCTCTGTTCCAACCTCATCAAATAGGTTAGGAATAGTTATGGACTAAACTGTGCTCCTGCAAAATTCATATGTTGAAGCTTTAACTCCCAATGTAACTGTATTTGGAGGTAGGGCATTTAGTGAGATAATTATGGTTAATGGGGTAATAAGGGTGGGATAGGGATCCAATAGGTCTGGTGTGTTCTTATAAGAAAAAAAAGAGAGATTTCTCTCTCTCTCTCCCTCCCATGTGTGCAGAGGTAAGCCCATGTGAGGACATAGAGAGAAGGCAGCCATCTGCAATCCGGGAAGAAAGTCTTCACCAAAAACCAATCCTCATTCCACCTTGATCTTGGATTTCTAGCCTCCTGAACTATAAGAAAATAACTTTGTGTGGTTTAAATCATCCATTCTGTGGTATTTTGTTATGGAAGCCTAAACTGAGTAATACAAGAATCATACTTTATTCTCTGAAAGAATGAGTTCAGATTAGTATTACTATTTTCTCTTATTTTTTTTAGTATTCATGGGTTTTGATAGATGAAATTGAACACTTTCTTATCACTCTTAAAAACAGTATGTCCTAGAAAAATCTTACTTCTTTATAAGGAAAATGACATTGATCACATTGTCTTTCAAAAGAATTTTCATTTGCCAAGAAAAGAAAAGAAAATGAAGAAAACAGCTAAAAGAACCTCAGGATCCTACTGCCTGAAAGCACATTTATAGTTGGCTACATAATTAGCAGTAATTTTTGTCAAATGCTATTGAAGAAGAATTTATGCTAATAGTGATTCTCTTTATCTTATGCTAAGGTATTAATTTAATTAGTGGCTCACTTTCTCTTTAGCTACAACATTAGCTAAATCACACTGGGAAAATAAAACCAGAGGCAGAAACTAATTAGAAACATTTCTTTTAAGTAATGAAACACTCGCACATCCATTTTAGGGATTCATTAAGTTTTAGTTTGGAGAAATTTTCATATAACTCACCTGAAAAATGCATAATTGTGATTGAAATATAAAATTGCCCAAATCATTGAATATAAGGAGATCTTTGGCAATTCATTTCACGTCACCAAACACTTCATCAAAATTTTCCTAAATATCAGTGCTCCAAAGATAATAAAAATATGAACAAGGCAGTAATATTCCACTATTTAAGTAGCCTAATAGAAGAGTGCGGGTCCCAGGCCTGGCTGGTCCCAGGTCTAGCTGTGATCCAGGCTCACAGCTAGGAATAGGACTCTGGATTTAGAATGTTACATTAATGTACTAGGGTGCCTGCACCCAGCTCATGCAAGCACGATTCAACTTATTGTATCATGCATGCGTGGCAGAATACCACTATTGTACTCTGACCTATATATGGAGTCCATGCAGTCCCCTAGGGAGCAAAAGCAGAGTGTGTTCCTCACAATAGAAGTGTGCTCCCTACAATAAAGTTGATTTCTGTCATTTCATTCTCATGTCAGCCCTTGTGAATTCTTCCAACTGGGCATCTCACCACCGAAACCTTCCCTTCTAGATCAGCTTGGCACTGACAAGGAGAAACACATTTAAGACTCTACCAGGTGAAAAAGGCAAATAATAGTTTTATATAGGTCCTATAGAAACACAATAAGAGATCAATATAGTCTTTCTAGGTAGAAGACAAAGTCTACAGTGTTATAGTTTATTCCTATCAGCTTTCATATTTTTAAGACAACTGCTAAGATAAGTCAAAATATACCTCAGGAAAGTAGAAGAAGGCACATTTGTTTCAAGTCCTGTAGTTTACTAAGCAGTTTGCTGAAGCCAAAAGAAGGGCATTCTAGGTAACTACAAAAATATCTGGTGGGGTATCTTCATTTGGAGAATTCCAGAATGATCACTGTGGGTAGAGACTTCAGCAACAAGTGAGCACATTGGGGTAAATGAATATGATTATCATAAAAGACAAAAGTGATATCTGAAAGGTGAATCTGTTTTACCAACAATGAAAAAGAAGTGGTTTGGGAAGGGAGTTCCGGTCAAGATGGAAGGGTAGATAAACACTGTGCTTTCCTCTTCCCATGATTGCATTAAAATTACAACTAAATTATTGGACAGTCAACCTGGAGAACCATCTGAAAATTAGCTGAACAGAACTCCTATAACTTAGAACACAAAGAAGCGGCCACATCGAGACTAGTAGGAGGGGCAGAGACATGAAACTGTTCCCACAGTCGCATGTGGCAATTGAGCATTGGGAGAGATATCTTGGCCACAGAGGTACCCCTGGAGGAGTGAGGGGCCCCATGCTCACTCTGAGTTCCCCAAACCCAGGGTTCCAGTTCCAGGAAGGATAACCCCCACAACATCTGGCTGTGAAAATCATCAGTTTTTCCAGTTGCTGGGTGAGATAGAGGGCTGCTGGAACCCAGATGTCACCTTAAAGGGTCTGCACACTTGCTTGCAGACACTCTCCTTGGGCTCTTGTGGAGGGACAGCAACTCATGAGGTGCCATAGACATACAGGGAAAGACTGAGTTGTGTGAGTTCAAGGCCAGGGCTAAAGTGATCATTATCCCTGAGTTGAGCCCTTCCACTGTACAGCCTACAGGTTGGTGTCATCTTGCTTATGTAAAGCCAGTTCCCCAACATGGTCAAATCTGAATCTGCATTGGCCTGGTATACTCTGTTCACTCCACACTGGTAACTTCCTGAAACCCACCCCGCCCAACTCATGCATTGCTGGAGGAAGTTTCTTGGCTGGACAAGCTGAGCTGCAGTATTGTTTGAATAAATCTTAGAGGTTTGAGGGCCCGAAGTGGGCAGCAGCTGGCTTCAGTGTGATGTGAGGCTTTTGTGAGTGGCCATAGGCTCAACAGTGGCCCCAAATCTGAATCTGCACTAACCTGAGAACACTTTTGGTCCCATCCTGGTGATTTCTTGGAACCTCACCCCACCCAACAGGTATACCAACTAAAGCTCTTTCAGTTGTTGAGCCTTACAGGCAATAGGCAGGCAGGACTTGCAGTGACCTATGTCTTTTGCTGAGCTGCCTCAGGTCTGCTACTGGTGACAGCTGGCCTCAGTTCACATCTTAGACCCTCCCACATACCTATAGTTCTAGTACAGGCAATGACCAACCACAGATAGCATTGGAGTTCTTACCAGGTAGCCCTGTGGGAGACACAGGCAGTGGCTGACCTTGGCCTGCTTTGGAGTCTCTATCAAGTGGCCCCAGAACAAACACATCCAGAAGCTTGTATCAGACCACAACAGAGCACCACCTGATTAGCCCCCCAAGTGGCACATCCAAAGAGTGGTAGCAACAGGCACATGAGCCTGCTGGGGCAAAATCCACTCCATGGGGTCAGCCCCCACACAATAGCTCATACACTGTGAGTGTGGCCAAACCTCACAGGGAGAATAAATCCCAGCCACTGATGTTCCAACAGCAATAAAGGCTCAACTACAACAGGAGAGTGCACACAACTCTCACAAAGGACACTCTTCGAGCACCTGGCCCAGGTGAACAGGGAGAATACCTCAATGGGCCACACAGGGCACCTACTACCTAAGGCCACCCAGCCAAACCTGGAAGATGTAGCAGATCTATTTAACACAAAGAAACAAAGAGAGGCAGCCAAAATGAGAAAAACAAAACAAAACAAACAAACAAACAAAATCATATTCTGAATGAAAGAACAGAAAAGAACTCCAGAAAAAGAGCTAAATAAAATGGAGACAAGTAACCTATCAGATACAGAATTCAAAATATTAGTTATAAGAATCCTCAATGAATGTAAGAGATTAGATGATCTCGGTGAGAACTTCAACAAAGACATAGTAAGCATAAAAAAAAAAAAAACATAGAAACCATTAAAAAAAAACAGTCAGAAATGAAGAATACAATAACTGAAATGAAGAATACACTAGAAGGAATCAACAGCATATTAAATAAAGCAGAGAATTGAATCAGTGATTTGGAATGTAAGCTAGAAGAAAACACCTAATCAGACAGCAAAAAGAAAAAAGAATAAAAAAAAAAAATGAAGATGGTTTAAGTGACCTCTGGGACAATATTAAAGGTAACAACATTAGCATCATAGGGGTACCAGAAAAAAAAGAAAGAGAGCAAGGTATTGAAACCCTATTTGAAGAAATAATGATGGAAAACTTCTCAAACTTGGTGAAGGAAATAGACATACGAGCCCAGGAAGTGCAAAAAGTTCCAAACAAAATAATCCAAAACAGGCCCACACCAATACCCATCATAATTAAAATGCTAAAGGTTAAAGACAAAGAGAGAATCCTAACAGCAGCAAGAAAAAGGCAGTTAATTACTATAAGGGAGCTCCCATAAAACTGTTGGTTGATTTCTCAACAGAAACTTTACAGGTCAGAAGGGATTGGCACAAAATAGTCAAAATGATGAAAAGCAAGGACCTACAACCAAGACTACTCTAACTAGCAAGGCTATCTATTAAAATTGAAGGTGAGATAAAGAACTTCGCAGTCAAGAAAAATCTAAAGGAGTTCATCACCACCAAGTCAGTATTATAAGAAATGTTAAAGAGACTTCTTTAAGAAGAAAAGGAGAAAAAAAACTTAAATATAAATAATAAAATGGCAATAACTATGTACCTATCAATAATTGCTTTAAACATAAATATATTAAATGCTCCAATCAAAAGGCATGGAGTAACTGTATATAAAAGACCCACTTTAGATAGAAAGATGCACAGACTGAAAGCAAAAGGATAGAAAAAGATTTCATGCAAATGGAATGAAGAAAAAGCTGGAGTAGCAATACGTAAATCAGACAAAATAGACTTTAAAATTAAGACTATAATAAGAGACAAAAAAAGAACATTACATAATGATAAAGAGATTAATTCAACAAGAGCATATAACCCTTGTAAATATTTATGCACCCAACAAAGGAGCACCTAAATATATAAAGTAAATATTGATTGACACGAAGGGAGACATTGACAGTCATAGTAAAGGACTTTAAAACCTCATTGACACCAATGGACAAATCTTTCAGACAGAAAATCAAGAATACAAAGGATCAATTAAACCAAGAGCTGGTTCTTTGAAACATAAATGAAATAGATAAACCATTAACCAAACTTATCAAGAAAGAAAAAGAGAAGACCCAAATAAATAAAATCAGAAATGAAAGAGAAGTGACAACTTACACCACAAAAAAACAAGAGATTATAAAAAAAATACTATGAAAAATTACATGCTAACAAATTGGATAATCTGGAAAAATGGATAAATTTCTAGAAACATAATCTTCCAAGACTAAATCAAGGAGAAACAGAAAATCTGAACAGACTGATAACTACTAATGAAATCAAATCAATAATCGAAACATTCCCAACAAACAAAAGTCTTGGATGTAGTGGGAGGAATCATTCTACCTAAAATTAAGGTCTATTGAAGACTACCTAAGGCTTTCATTTTCCCTGGTATGATTATGAATGACATTGTGTTTCTAGTTTTGTTTTCTACATGTTCATTGTTAGTAGATAGAAATGCTATTCATTTTTATGCCTTGATCTGCATCATGTGACCTGGCTGAGCTCACTCATTAGTTCTAAGAATTTCACTTATTTGGTATGTAAATTTCTTAGGATTTTTCCATGTAGACATCCATGCTAGCTTCTTGAATCTATGGGTTATATCTTTTACGCATTTGGGTAAAATTGGAGAAGTTTTCAGCTATTATTTTTTTTAATACTTTCAGCTTCTCTTTCTTTTTCCCCTCTGATGACATAAAGGAGGCAAGAATATACAAAGCGGTAAAGACAAACACAATCTATTCAATAAATGGTGTTGGGGAAACTAGACATATACATGCAAAAAAAATGAAACTGGACCACCTTTTTGCACCATATGTAAGAGTAAACTCAAAATGGATTAAAGACTTAAGTGTAAGACTCAAAGCAATAAAACTCCTAGAAGAAAGCATAGGCAATAAACTTTCTGACATTGCTCTTAGTAATATATTTTTTTCTGATATATCTTCTTGGGCAAGGGAAACAAAAGAAAAAAATAAACAAATGGGACTACATCAAACTAAAAAATTTTTGCACAGCAAAGAAAACCATCAACCAAACGAAGAAAACCTATTGAATGGAAGAAAATATTTGCCAATGACACATCTGATAAGGGGTCAATATCCAACATTTATAAAGAACTCATACAACTCAACAACAAAAATCAAGCAATTCAGTTAAAAAATGGGCAGAGGACCTTAATAGGCATTTCTTCCAAGAGGACATATAGATGGCCAATAGACATATGAAAAAATGCTCAATGTCACTAATCATAAAAAAAAATTAAAACCACAATGAGGTATCATCCATCAGAATGGTTATTTTTAATAAATCAAAATACAGCAAGTGTTGGTGAGGATACGGAGAAAAAGGAACTCTCATGCACTGTTGGTGGGATAGGAAATCGATGAAGCACTATGGATAACAGTGGTGGTTCCTCAAAAACTTAAAAATAGAACTACCTTATGACCTAGCAATTCCGCTTGTGAGTATGTATCTGAAAAAATCCAAAGCACTAATTGGAAAAGACATATGCATGCCTATGTTCACTGTAGCACTATTAATAATAGCTAAAATATGTAAGCAAACTAAGCGCCCATAAATAGACAGTTGGATAAAGAAGAGTAATACATATATACAGTGGTATATTACTCGACCATTAAAAAGTGAAATGTTACCATATGCAACAACATGTGTGGACCTAGAGAGTACTATGCTAAGTAAAATAAGTCAGACAGAGAAAGACAAATATCATATGATTTCACTTATATGTAGAATCTAAAGAACAAAATAAATGAACAAAATGAAAACAGACTCATAGATACAGAGAACAAACTGATGATTGCCAGTTGAAGGGTTGGCTGTTGAGAGATTGGGTGAAAAATGCGAAGAGATTAAAAAGTACAAATTGATTGTTATAAAATAGTTACAAGGATGTAAAGTACAGCATATGAAATATATGCAAATATTATTGAATTATATTCAATAATATTTAATAACTATGTACAGTGCCAGGTGGTTACTAGACTAATTTGGGGGATCACTTTGTAAATTATATAAATGTCTAACCACTATGCTATACACCTGCAGCTAATACAATATTGAATCTCGATTCTCATGGAAAAATAAAAATTAAAAGAAAAGCTGAAAAGAAAGAAAGGAAAATAAAAAAGAAAAGAAAAGAAAAGAAAAGGTCCAGTTCCAGAGATGTCTAGGAACAGTTTTACTGGTTGATAAGTCCAGGTTTTATCACAGCAGGAGAAGCTATATAATGCTGAGCCCTGAGTAAACTAAAAATTCTGGACCCTTGTTTAAACATTATTAAGAATTCAAGAGGGCAACAGCAGCACATTAAACGTGTGGTGCTATCTGCAATTACACTTATTCTAAGGCACTAGAATCCAGCCCTGGCCAGAGGGCAATATCACTCCACATAGAATCAAGCTAAATATTTCCCATTTCTCTCTTATATATGAGCAATCGTAGGCTTTAGAATGTACTAAGTCCAGATCTGAATCCTAGTTCCATCACATATCAACTACTGGATTTGGGGCAAGTTATTTTCAGTTTCCTCATTAAAATGTGACCATGAAAATTAAACTTCCATTGCAAGTCCCAGTATCACATACAAAATAAACATGTGAATTTTATTCTGGTGAACTTACTAATAACTGAATGCATTATAAAATAAGAGTTATGAAAATTAAAGACTTTAAAATCTTGCAATTAGTGTTAGTACAAGAATTATATTAAAATAATCTTTTGCCTTTCTTCCCCCCACAGCCTCCTTGGATATCAATTTCATTACTCATCCCAATTGTGAGCTACCAATCACAAGTTAGATTCACTATAAGATCATTTAATATCATCAGCATTTACTATTTAAACAAAAGATATTTATTTATCATTAAAAACAGTTTCCTGTGCATAATATATTCCACATACACAATTCATTATTATAATCCTTCACCCTTACTTCTTGGTAATATAGGTAGATTAATTTATATAGAATCTAAAAATTCTAAAAATTTATTTACTTCCATTTTATCTTTCACACTTGTACAGAAAAAAAAAGGTGGTAGTTTTTTTTTCTCGATGCACTCTAACATCTTTATTTTATTCTATTTTTTTCTTTTATTTTTATTTATTTTTTTTTAAATTAAGTTTATTGGGGTGACATTGGTTAATACAATTATATAATTTTCAGGTGTATATTAAAATTTCACATCTGTATATTCTATTGTGTATCTACTGCTCAAAGTCCTGTTTCCTTCAGTTACCATATATTGGATCCCATTTACCCACTGCACCCTCAGCCAGCCGCTTATATTTGACCCCTTTTACACTGCCTACCTCTTCCTTCCTACACACTCCTTATCCTCTGGTAACCATTAGTCTATACTCCATGTCCATGAGTCTCTATTTGTTTGTCCTGTTCATTTGTTGCTTTTAGGTTTATATCCCAAATATAAGTGATATCATGTGATTTTCAACTTTTTCTGTCTAGCTTATTTCATTTAGCATGATTATCTCGAGGTCCATCCATGTTGTCGCAAATAACAGTAATTCATCTCTTCATATGGCTGAGTAATATTCCATTGTATATATGTACTTCAGCTTCTTTAGCCAATCATCTATCATGGGACACTTTGGTTGCTTTCATGTCCTAGCCACTGTGAATAATGCTGCTAAAAACATGTGTGCAAATATCTAATCGGATATGGATTTTCAAGTCTTTGTGGTAAATACCTAGTGGAGGGATTGCTGGATCATATGGTAGATCTATTCTTAGATTTCTGAGGAACCTCCATACTGTTTTCCATAGTGGCTGTACC
>NW_011888878.1:2933115-2933884 GCF_000151845.1 Pteropus vampyrus
GAGAGAAGTGTCAGTTCAGGTCCTCTGTCCATTTTATGATTGGATCATTTGCATTTTTGTTGTTATTGACTTGTAAGAATTCTTTGCTTATTTTGGATGTTAAACCCTTATCAGAGGCACTGCTTGTAAATATATTTTCTCATTCAGATGGTTGTCTCTTTCTCTTGTTGACAATTTCTTTTGCTGAGCAGAAGCTTTTTAGTTTGACGTTGTCTTGTTCATTATTTTAGCTTTTACTTCCCTTGCTTTTGAGGTCAAATTCATAAAATTCTCTTTAAGTCCAAGGTTTAATTCCTATGTTTTCTTCTATGCATTTTATTGTTTCAGGTCTTATATTCAGGTCCTTAATCCATTTTGAGTTTATTTTGGCGTGTGGTAATACACAGCAGTCTAGTTTCATTCTTTTGCAGGTGACTTTCCAGTTTTCCCAGAACAATTTATTGAAGAGGATTTCTTTCTCCTCTGTATGTTTTTGGCTTTTTTTGTCAAAAATTATTTGCCTGTATAAATATGGGTTTACCTCTGCGCTCTCGATTATGTTCCACTGGTCTGTGTGCCTGTTTTTCTGCCAATACCATGCCATTTTGATTATTGTCGCTTTGTAATATAATTTGAAGTTAGCAGTGTGATGCCTTGTTCTTTTTTCTCAGGATAGCTTTGTCAATTCAGAGTCATTTGTACTTCTATACAAATCTGACGATGTTTTGTTTTGTTCAGTTTTATTTCTTTAAAAAATACTGATGGGATTTTCATGAGGATTGCATTAAAT
>NW_011888878.1:2935114-2937085 GCF_000151845.1 Pteropus vampyrus
TTGTTCTTTTTTCTCAGGATAGCTTTGTCAATTCAGAGTCTTTTGTACTTCTATACAAATCTGACGATGTTTTGTTTTGTTCAGTTTTATTTCTTTAAAAAATACTGATGGGATTTTCATGAGGATTGCATTAAATCGGTATAATGCTTTAGGTAATAAGGTCATTTACACTATGTTGATTCTTCCAATCCAGGAACACAGACTATCTTTACATTTCTTTGTATCTTCTGCGATTTCTTTTAATAAGGTCTTGTAGTTTTCATTATATAGATCCTTCACTTGTTTCGTTAAATGTATTCCTATGCATTTTATTGTTTTTGTTGCAATTTCAAAAGGAATTATTTTTTCCACTTCTTTTTCTGACACTTTGTTATTAGAATATAGGAACACTATGGATTATTTAACATTGATTTTGTATCCAGAAAATTTACTGTATTTGCTTTTTGATTCTAGTAGTGTTCTTGTGGAGTCTTTATGGTTTTCTATATAGAGAATCATGTCATTTGCAAATAGTGACAGTTTGATTTCTTCATTTCCTATTTGGATGCCTTTTATATCATTCTCTTCCCTGACTGCACTCACTAGGATTTCCAGTGTTATATTGAATAACAGTTGTGATAGTGGACAGCCTTGCCCTGTTCCTGAGATTAGAGGGAAAGTTTTTAGTTTTTCACCATTAAGTATAATGTTAGCTGAGGGTTAGTCATATATGGCCTTTATTATGTTAAGGTACTTTCCTTCTATACTGATTTTGTTAAGTGTTTCGATCATAAATGGATGCTGTATCTTGTTGAAGGCTTTTTCCGCATCTATTGATATGATCACATGATTCTTATTTTTTAATTTGTTTATGCAGTGTATCACATTAATTATTTTGCATATGTTGAACCATCCCTGTGCTCCAAGATGAAGCCCATTAGATTGTGGTGTATAATCTTTTAAAAATGTTGCTGTATTCAGTTCACTAGAATCTTATTTAGGATTTTTGCATCTATGTTCATGAGAGATATCAGTCTATAGTTTTATTTTTTTGTGTTATCTCTACCAGGTTTTGGTATCTGGGTAATATTGGCCTCATAAATGAGTTGAAATGTACTGCCTCCTCTTTGATTTTTTGGAAGAGTTTGAGGAGAATAGGTATTAAATCTTCTTTGAATGTTCCGTAGAATTCACTGGTGAAGCCATGTGGTCCAGGACTTTTACTTTTTGGTAGGCTTTTGATGATTTTTCAATTTCCATACTGCTGAAAGGTCTATTTAGATTTTCCAGTTCTTCTTGATTCAGTCAAGAAAAATCGTATTTTTCTAAGTACTGATCCATTTCTTCTAGGTTATTAAATTTAGTGTTATATATTGTTTCACAGTATTCTTGTATGATCCTTGGTATTTCTGCGATGTCAGTCATAATTTCCCCTCTTTCATCCTGATTTTATTCGTATCCTTTCTCTTTTTTCTTTAGTGAGTCTAGCCAGAGGTTTGTCAATTTTATTAACCTTCTCAAAGAACCAAATCTTTGATGCATTTATTTTGTCTATTGTTTTTTTCTTTTTCTTTTCAATTTCATTTATTTCTGCTCTAATTTTGATTATTACTTTTTCTCTGATGACTTTAGACAACTTTAGAGAACTTCATTTGTTCTTTAGAGAACTTTAGAGAACTTCATTTGTTCTTCCTTTTCTAGTTTTTTAAGATGAAGCTTTAGGTCATTTATTTGGGTTTGTTATTGTTTTTGGATATAGGCCTGTAATGATATGAACTTTCCTCTTATGACCACTTTTGTCGTGTCCCAAATGTTTTGATATGTTGTACTATCATCGTCATTTGTTTCTTTGTATCTCTTGATCTCTCTGACCCAGTTATTCTTCAGTAGCATGTTGTTTAATCTCCATGTATTTGTGGTTCTTCCCGATGTCTTCTTGCAGTTGATCTCAAAGCATTATGATCAGAAAATAATGTTGGTATGATTTCACCC
>NW_011888878.1:2937135-2938567 GCF_000151845.1 Pteropus vampyrus
GTCATTTGTTTCTTTGTATCTCTTGATCTCTCTGACCCAGTTATTCTTCAGTAGCATGTTGTTTAATCTCCATGTATTTGTGGTTCTTCCCGATGTCTTCTTGCAGTTGATCTCAAAGCATTATGATCAGAAAATAATGTTGGTATGATTTCACCCCTCTTATATTTGTTGAGGCTATTTCTGTGTCCCAGTATGTGGTTGATTCTTGAGAATGTTTCATGTGCACTAGAGAAGAATGTATAAGCAGCTGTTTTGGCATGGAAAGCTCTGTAAATGTCAATTATGCCCAGTAGGTCTAATGTGTCATTTAAGGATGTAATTTCCTTATTGATTTTCTGTTTGAGTGATCTGTCTATATGGGATATTTACGTCCCTTACTACAATAGTGTTTTCATCTATTTCTCTCTTTAGTTTTATTAGTAATTGCTTTACATATTTTGGGGCATAGATATTAATAAATGTTATGTCTTTTTGGTGCATGATTCCCTTTATCATTGTGAAGTGTCCCTTAGTATCTTTCTTTATCTTTTTTTATTCTGAAGTCTATTTCCCCCAATATTAGTACCACTACTCCTGCTTTTCTCTGAACGCCATTTGCTTGAAATATCATTTTCCACCCTTTCATTTTGAGTCTATATTTGTCTTTGGAACCAAGATGTGTCTCCTGGAGGCCGCATATGGATGGGTTTTGTTTCTTGATCCATTCTGCAAGTCTGTGCCTTTTTATTGGTGAGTTCAATCCATTTACATTTAAGGTGATAATTGAAATTTGAGGTCTTCTTATAGCCATCTTTTCTTTTGCTTTATGGTAGCTCAGTGTTTACATTGCTTTCTTATCCTTGTGTTTCTGTTTTTTTAATTTTGGTTGGCTTTTGTGTGTTTTCCCTCTGGTCTTTCTTGTTTTATGTTATGTACTTCATTTCTGAGTCTTTGGTGTGTGGTTACCATTACGAATGGTAATGTAAACAATAGTTATATATATATACAGACATCCATTTTCTTCTGTTCGTTTCTTATTTCCATTTCCCTTTGTGAATGTGGATCTTTGAATCCTCCCCTTTTCAGTCATTGTTATTTCAATTTGTCCTGTGTATGCTGAATGTTCATTATTATTTTGCTATATCAATTCTCTTCTTATTATTTAAGCTTATAATGTTCTTAGTAAGGGTTGCACTCCTCTGCTTCTATTTGTCTGATAGTCACTTTATTCCTAATTATGTGTTTTTTTTTTTGTCATTTTGTTTTAGGTGAGCTGACCCCTTTTAGTGTTTCCTGTAGTGCAGGCCTCATAGTGGAGAATTCTCTCAATTTTTGAATGTCTGGAAAGATCTTAATTTCTCTTTCATATCTATAGGAGAGCTTAGTTGGATACATTATTCAGGCTGGTAGTTCCTTTCACTTAATAGTTTAAATATTTGATTCCATTCCTTTC
>NW_011888878.1:2938617-2944278 GCF_000151845.1 Pteropus vampyrus
CTCTTTCATATCTATAGGAGAGCTTAGTTGGATACATTATTCAGGCTGGTAGTTCCTTTCACTTAATAGTTTAAATATTTGATTCCATTCCTTTCCAACTTATAAGATCTGTGCTGAGAAGTCCAAGGATAATCTAAAGGGTTTTTCTTTATAAGTTATGGTCTTCTTTTCCCTGGCTGCCCTGAGACTTCTGTCTTTGTCATTGATTTTTGGTAATTTTAATACAGTGTGTCTTGGTGAAGGCCTTTTTAGGGTTGAGGGAATTGGGTGTTCTGTTGACTTCTTAAATTCTAAGCTCTAGCTCATTCCTTAGATTTGGGAAATTCTTATCAACTATTTTTCTGAAATGCTTTCTAGTCTCTGCTTCTTTTCCTCACCTTCGATAATGCCCATTATTCTTATGTTCTCTCTCCTGATGGGATCAGCTAGTTCTTGTATTTTTGCATTCTTTTTCATTCCTCGATTTCTCTCTTCCTTCTGATTTATTTCTAGATTTCTGCCTTTGATATCACTGATCCTTTCCTCCATTTGGTCGACTCTATTTCCCAAGCTTGCTATTTCATTTTTCAACTCTTGCAGTGGGGTTTTTTTGTTTGTTTGTTTGTTTTGTTTTTATCTCCAGAAGGTCTATTTGGTTCTTTTAGAGGGTTTCAATCTCCTTGCTCTGCTCATCTGGTTGTTTTTTCAATTCCTGAAATTTTTGATATAACTTGTTTCAGATCTCACTAAGTTTTTTCAGAAGTACTATCCTAAATTCTCTATCATTTAAATTGCATATTTCTATGTCTGTAAGCTCATTTTCTGGAGATTTTTCTCTTTCTTTCCGAGATGCCTTGTCACCTTGGTTGTTCATGAAGTTTAATGGCCTATTTCTCTTCCTGGGCATTAATGTAAATGTATTCTGCTTTCTTTCAGAAAGAAGATTTATTATATAAATGCCTCTCTTTAGCCTGCTGCAAAGAAGGCGCTTTCCTTTTGGTTTCCAGTTAGTGGTGTCTAAGCCTCTTGGATCCCTGCTTTATATAAAGCCTTAATAATTTCTGTATATAATACATTTATTTTCTTGTAGATATTTAATCACGCTCGTTACCCTCAGTTTCAGTCCCTTTCAGTGTTAGCATCGGTTTTAGTAATGTTTTCTCAGATTCCCCTGGGACTCCACGGTGATAGGTCTCGAAGGTTATGGTGGGAGGGGTCCTCTGGGTAGGGGGATGGAAGCTGTGGCTCAGCCTTGGTTTTACAACCTCAGCAGGTAAAAATCAACTCTTCTTCTCTGCCTTCTGCTTCTCTGCCTTCTGCCCTGATGTCTAGGCCCTGCAGCCGGCTGCATGGAACGCACAAACTCTCCCAGGTAGGGCTGTTCAGGGAACTCGCCACACCTTCTCCCCTCCCTCTCCCCTTACAGAGAGCTCCAGGGGCTGTGAAAGGCAGCTTCTTTATTTCTCTAAGTCCACCGCCTGACACCCAGGTTTCTGACCTGCTATAGCTCTTATGCGTGGATCCCATGCTCAGACATGCTAGTGTGCAGTTGGGTGCTTTTTTGTTGAGTTTTAGATGTTCAGCTTATTGTTATTTCAGTGGAGAAATCTGGGGATATCTCTCACTCAGCCATGTTTCCTTTCAATCAAGTGCTAGTTCTTGACTGTGGACCTCTTTTTCTGGGTAGTCTGTCAACTCCCTTTACTGTATCCAGGTGCTAGAGAGCTGGCTTTCTCCATGACATCTTTAAAAAACCTGCATCAAAACTCAAAGTATCTGTTTTCCTGAGGAAGATCACTGTCATGCTTTCATATTTAAAAAGAGAAAGCATCAAAGGGCAGAGTACTTCTGCCAGCACCCAGTCCCATGGTCCAAGCACACCTCTAATGGAAATGAAAAAACAAGGTACTTGTACTCTTGCTGACATTCTCCTTGTGAGCTCCCACCAGCATTATGTGATGCTTGCTTCTGTGCGCCCTGAGCCTTGGCAAGATAACCCTTAATTCATTGTGAGGTAACAGAGCACGAATTATTCATCTCATTTTATCAATCAAAATCAGACAAATGAAGTGAAATAACCAAGATCACAAATCAGAATTGATGTGACATTTGTCTTTCCTATTCTGGGATCCATCATCAGTGATATAGGCTTCTGAATAACAATAACTAACTTATTACTTACTACTATATCCTCTAACAAGTATTTTACACTTATTGACACATTTAATCATACAACAAACCTCTAGAAAAGGTGCCAATATTAATATTACCCCATTTTTACAGAAGAAGAGGCTGAGGCAAGAAGTTTAGTGATTTCCTTAAGGTTTCATTGTTAACAAGTTACAAAGCTGGAGTTCAAATCTAAGTGGTCTGCATCCCAAGTCCATGTTCTTACTCCCTAGCTGTACTTGGACTCTCATGCTGGCTCAGGAACCCTTTCCTACTGCTGGGAAAGCTGTCTCACCATAATTATTCCTGGGCCACATAATCAGTTTATTCTGAGGAAAAGGAAATGAAAGATCTCCCCCAAAGGGGTCATGTTCAGGACATCCCCAGGAGGGCAGTGCAAGAGTATAAGGACAAAGGCAGCAGAAATGCAGAAAACTGATGGGAAGTTAGTAGCCCTCAAACTGTCAGACTCATTAAACACTTGATGACAAGCTCCTCATTAGACATTCAAAGTCATGGATCCCAAAATATATTTGTTGTGCAGGACTGCCCTATACATTGCAGGAAGTCTAGCATCTCTTGCTTCTGTCCTTTCAATGACCCTATCAAAATGATAACCACAAATGCTCTCTCACACATCCCTTCCCATTTCCAATGTAAACTCTGAGATGTGGTTAATCCTGTGTTGTGACTCATTAGTATAAATCCATTCAAAGCCTTGGCGGGGTGATCTAGAATCAGGAGCCACAAGCAATTCACATGCACATCACCTACACATAACATATCTTTGTGTGCCTGGCCTTGAAGCAGTTCTCAATTCCTCAGAGCATGCCTTAAATTTCTCCCAAACAAGATCTCTATTTGTCCTTTACCTCTCGTTTCACAAACCATGTATAAGAGAGAGATTCTGAGGTCACCCATGTTACTGTAGCTTCAATAAGGGCTGAGTCATTGAAAAAGCAACACATTTCAATTATTTTCCTCTTACGAAAAATAATTAACTGGCTGGGGTGGATAGATAGATTTTTTTTAAAGAACTAAGGCATAAGAATCCCCAGAGGTACACCAAAATGATATAGCTGATGAGTAATTCTAAGTCAAAGTTCTTTAAGACTGTCAGAAATCAGAGACAAAATACAAATGACATGTCTCCAGGGTAGAAGTACGTATTAAATGAGAAAAAGGATCAAAAGTCAGGAAGCAGTAGGAGATGGAATTTGGGAGTTTGCTGGCCAGGAACATTAGAAACATAGGAATGGTCTGGGATGACAGCCAGACTTCTGTGTTTTGGCTCATTATTATTGCTCAGTGGTGATGGTTACACAACTTTCTGAATATACCAAAAACCATTTTGAAAGAGCAAATTTTATGGTATGTGAACTATACCTAAATAAACATTTTTTTTTTAATTACATGATTGAGATAGATTTAAAAAATCAAGAGGAAAGGATATAGCAGAAACCTGCATACCTAGTAACCCTAAGATTCTTAGATGTGAATAGAAAATTGTTGTGGATATATAGATATAGAACAGAAAGTGAAATACCATCTCCCAGCCATGGTTTCTAAGCATAGTCACAGATCATGAAATTAAAATGTCTGTCTGTAAGAGCAGCAGAGGCATTACACTAATTTCCTTGACTGGAAAAGCATGATGTTAGCACTCTCTGGTATATGAAAGTAAAAAGTTTATTTTCTAGTCCAAGGCATTGAGAGTTGTCAGGAATACAAAACGTCTTCAAAAAAATCATATTTTTATGAACTTAATGATATGATTCATATAAAAATGCTTTCTTTAAATTATTATCTGAAATATGTTGTTGTTCTACAACTATTTTTAAACATATATGTGTTGTACTTGACAAATACAACTTCATTTTTTTCTACCGGTATGAAGCTCAGTCACATCTCAATTACTCAAGTCAATCATTTAGGCAAATCATTTAAGTCTTGGCTCAGATCTAGCAGAGCAAAATAAATACAGAAATATAAATAAACAAGTAATGGACATTATTAGATCATGTGCAGCTCGTGGCTAAGTTTGTGGTAGATTGTATCATACTTGTTTCTATGTCCAAGAACATTCTAAGTTCCTTGAAAACATTCGAAGTTTCTTGAAAACTTCTGTAAAGAACAGAAATGTGTAAACATGGTTAAATAAAACAATGACTTTAATCTCCTCTTTGGATGTGTATCTGAAGTAATGGAGAAAAAAATTACCACACCAATTGACATCGAAACATTTAACAGATATGTATTCAGTATTGTTAATTCATTTTCAGGTTGCATTTTCAAATGTTCTTGGATCTTATCATTAAAAAGGTGAAAATCAGAAAAATGGAACAAATAATATGTTCTTAGCTGTAGTCCCTGTGCTATTTTCCATTTAGTTGGCAATTGCTAAGTGGCTTCAAGAATTCAAATAAAATATACTTTTGCCTATTCAAGATATATATTAAATCTAAACATGTGCCAGCCACTGTGCTAAGCACTGGAGTTATACAGAGGTCAATTTGGACACAGTCTTTGCCTCCATTGGGCTCAGATGCCCTTGGGAAAACAGATACATGAACCTACAAAGCTAATTGTAACATACTCTGTGAGGATGATGATAGGGAGAGGCACCGGAGAACCCAAAGAAAGAATAATTGACCCAATGGAATGAAAGAAAAATAGCAAGGAGAAGTTAGAACAGTTTTGGGGATAAGGCCTTTGCTAAGTCTTTTTTAAAAATTATTGAGGTGACATTGGTTAATAAAATCAATAGATATCAAATATACAATTTAATAATACATCGTATGTATATTGCATTGTGTGTTCATCACCCAAAGTTAAATTTCCTTCTGTCACCAAATATTTGACCCCCTTTATCCCTTCTATTTCCCTCCTGCCCTCCTTCCCTCTGATAACCAATAAGACACTGTCTATGTCCAAGAGTCTCTGTTTGTCATGGTTGTTTGTTGTTTTCCGTTTTATATCATACATATGAGTGAATTCATATGGTTGTTAACATTTCTGTCTGACTTATTTCACTTAGCATGATAATCTCAAGATCCATTATGTTGTCGTGAATGGCAGTATTTTGTCTTTTCTTATGACTAATATTCCATTGTATACATGTACCACAGCTTCTTTACTCAATCATCTATCAAAGAACACTTTGGTAGTTTCCATGTCTTAGCCACCGTGAATAATCCTGCTACGAACATCAGGATGCATATGTCTTTGAAAATAAATGTTTTAAAGTTTTTTGGGTAAATACCCAGAAGAGGGATTGCTAGGTCATATGTTAATTTTATTCTTAGTTTTTTGAGGAAATTTCATACTTTTTTCCATAGTGGCTGTTCTAATTTACATTCCCACCAGCAGTGTGTGAGGGTTCCTTTTTTTCCACCAACTCTCCAGTATTTGTTACTATTTGCCCTGTTGATAGCCATTCCAACAAGTGATATTTCACTGTGGTTTTTGATTTGCACTTCCCTAATAACTAGCAATACTGAGCATCTTTTCATA
>NW_011888878.1:2944328-2947280 GCF_000151845.1 Pteropus vampyrus
GTGAATAATCCTGCTACGAACATCAGGATGCATATGTCTTTGAAAATAAATGTTTTAAAGTTTTTTGGGTAAATACCCAGAAGAGGGATTGCTAGGTCATATGTTAATTTTATTCTTAGTTTTTTGAGGAAATTTCATACTTTTTTCCATAGTGGCTGTTCTAATTTACATTCCCACCAGCAGTGTGTGAGGGTTCCTTTTTTTCCACCAACTCTCCAGTATTTGTTACTATTTGCCCTGTTGATAGCCATTCCAACAAGTGATATTTCACTGTGGTTTTTGATTTGCACTTCCCTAATAACTAGCAATACTGAGCATCTTTTCATATGTTTGTTGGCCATTTGTATGTCCTCTTGGGAGAAGTGTCTGTTCAGGTCCTCTGCCCATTTTTTAATTGAATTTTTTGTTTTTTTATTGTTGAGTAGTATGAGTTTTTTGTATGTTTTGGATATAGGAGTTATCTGGGTAAAGGTCAGAAATGGGAGCCAGAGTAGAAGATTCCAGAACAAGGAAATAATATGAAAAAAAAGAACAGAATAACAAATAGCATAATGTATGGGAAGTTCACTAGCAATTGAGTTCCAATGAACTTAATGATAGAAAGTGATTAGAGAGAGAGCAACAAAGAGGTATAAGGGCCATGTGTGCATTCTAAGAGGTTGAGCTTTATTTTGCATGTGTCAATGTGAGGGATTTAAATTGGATAAATGAGATTTGAATTGTATTTTGGTTATATCATTATGACTGTGTATTGAATGGAGAGAGTTTGGATACCTTAGGGGTATTAAGAAAGAAAAAAGAAAAAAATTGTTTGAGAAATATTTGAGAGGCAAGCTGTATACATATATAGCACACATACAGCAGTTGATTAAAAGTGAATTAGAGAAAGAGAATATTTGAAGATAACTCCTGGTTTCTACTAAAGTGGATTGTGGTACTACCAATGAAGACAAGGAACATACAAGAACATGCATGGGGTAAAATCAGTTTTGTTTTGACTCTGTTAAATTTGGAATGCCATTGTGATTCTGAGATGACAATGATCAGTAGGCAACTAGGTTTGAGTCTGTATTTGAAGACAGATCTCTGGGAACCAGAAGTTTGTTAATTTTGAATATGTGGGCAATCACAGAAAACATTTAAAAAGATGAGATTTCCAAAAAGGATTTGCCAAGTAATATATTCTAGGGAACATGAACATTTAAGAGTTATGTAGAAAATATGAGTTGTGAAAGAGTCAAAGAACTACAAAAGTATGAGAACCAGTAGGGTGTGATGTCAGGGAGCAGAGAGCCATGGAGGGCCAGTAAATAAAGACTGAATTGTTTCCACTGAATTTGGAAATACAGAGGTCATTGGTGAATCATTTCCATAGAGAATTAAGAAAGCAAGCCTGATTGCAAGTAGTTGAGAAATGAGTGGGAAATAAGATAATAGAAATTCTTTTCAGTTGAAAAGAGAAGAAAAGAGACTCAATGGCAGATATAGGGAGAAGTGGAGACAATAGATAACTTTTCTTGTATTATATTTTTATTGTATTTATATTTTATGGATTGTATTGTATTATAAAATATTATATTATAATTTTGGTATTTTTTAATATTGAATCATTATTTAAGAAAAATTCAATAGCCCTGGTACTGAAAACTATATATCAAATTACCTTTCCAGCATTTTCTGTGGCTAGTCTTGGGTGTTTATTTTTCCACTATTTACTGAAAGATCATTTTAGCCAGTTTTTAAAATTGGGAATTTTTGTGTGTTTAGTTAATATACTAATTTTGAATGTATTGATTTTTAAAATCTTGATTCTTTCTACTCTAAAACATTAGTTACATTTCCTATATATTTTACAACATTCATTAAAATTTCAGTCTCTTTATAAAGGCCCTATCCATTTCTTGTTAAATTTATTCTTAAATTCCAAAGTTGTCTTTATTGTGCATGAAAAATTTTTTAACTTTTTCCTTTTCTAGGACTGATAGAGATAATACTGCTTGGGAGAGACAGAAAATAAATTAAATAAATGCGTTCCTACATATAAAAATTTAAAATAAGTGTATGCATAGTGTTTAAAAAAAGGCAGAGAGCACAACAATTGCAAAGATCCTGAGGTTAGAGTATGACTCTGATAATCAAGAGTCAGAAAGATGCCGATGACTAGAATAAAAGCAAAAGAGATAAGAAAGAAATGAGAGATGCGCTAGCCAGATCATGTAGGTCATCGTGAGGACTTTGGCTGCTACTTTGAGAAAACTGGTGGAATAAAAGCAAGCAAGTCAATCGTTCTTTACTGAGACTTCTCAAGAAAACCTCTCAATGACCCAGTATACTTATTCACCTCTACACAGAGCAGGAGAGATCTGTGTGTGATTCAGTTTCTTCGGCTTTATTATGTGAACTCTGACTTCCAGGGACTCATCCAGCCTGAGTTCATGTTTCTGCATCAGTTGTCCATGCCAAGGCCACCATGGAATGCAGTACCTCACTGGCACAGACTCCTGGGGGCATTGGAGTCCATTTGGTTCAAGAGGAACTGAAATATAGGAGTTGGTGGTAGATAGGTCACTATCTTCCAGTTACCACCTTCTGATAATTCCTGCTCCAGAATCCAGAACTATATTTATCTTGATCCAATTCCACAACGTCCTTTCATTCTCAACTTCCCATATCTCAAAGAAAATAATAAAATGAAGTCACAGATTAAAATGAAGTGATTTCTTTATCCCAACACATACCCTTATTACAAGTATTTGTTTGGTATTTTTATGATGAATTTTGTATAACAAATAATATTGTTCAATAAACCATACTTTATTGTAGACAACTGACAAACCAACAACCCCAAAAGTTTTAGCTCTGTACAGTGAAGCTGTAGTTGGACTCTTCACAGAGTTGTCCATGACTGGGGAATCACACTTGCTTGAAATAATGAATATGAATATAATTAAA
>NW_011888878.1:2947330-2951008 GCF_000151845.1 Pteropus vampyrus
AGAAGTTTGTTAATTTTGAATATGTGGGCAATCACAGAAAACATTTAAAAAGATGAGATTTCCAAAAAGGATTTGCCAAGTAATATATTCTAGGGAACATGAACATTTAAGAGTTATGTAGAAAATATGAGTTGTGAAAGAGTCAAAGAACTACAAAAGTATGAGAACCAGTAGGGTGTGATGTCAGGGAGCAGAGAGCCATGGAGGGCCAGTAAATAAAGACTGAATTGTTTCCACTGAATTTGGAAATACAGAGGTCATTGGTGAATCATTTCCATAGAGAATTAAGAAAGCAAGCCTGATTGCAAGTAGTTGAGAAATGAGTGGGAAATAAGATAATAGAAATTCTTTTCAGTTGAAAAGAGAAGAAAAGAGACTCAATGGCAGATATAGGGAGAAGTGGAGACAATAGATAACTTTTCTTGTATTATATTTTTATTGTATTTATATTTTATGGATTGTATTGTATTATAAAATATTATATTATAATTTTGGTATTTTTTAATATTGAATCATTATTTAAGAAAAATTCAATAGCCCTGGTACTGAAAACTATATATCAAATTACCTTTCCAGCATTTTCTGTGGCTAGTCTTGGGTGTTTATTTTTCCACTATTTACTGAAAGATCATTTTAGCCAGTTTTTAAAATTGGGAATTTTTGTGTGTTTAGTTAATATACTAATTTTGAATGTATTGATTTTTAAAATCTTGATTCTTTCTACTCTAAAACATTAGTTACATTTCCTATATATTTTACAACATTCATTAAAATTTCAGTCTCTTTATAAAGGCCCTATCCATTTCTTGTTAAATTTATTCTTAAATTCCAAAGTTGTCTTTATTGTGCATGAAAAATTTTTTAACTTTTTCCTTTTCTAGGACTGATAGAGATAATACTGCTTGGGAGAGACAGAAAATAAATTAAATAAATGCGTTCCTACATATAAAAATTTAAAATAAGTGTATGCATAGTGTTTAAAAAAAGGCAGAGAGCACAACAATTGCAAAGATCCTGAGGTTAGAGTATGACTCTGATAATCAAGAGTCAGAAAGATGCCGATGACTAGAATAAAAGCAAAAGAGATAAGAAAGAAATGAGAGATGCGCTAGCCAGATCATGTAGGTCATCGTGAGGACTTTGGCTGCTACTTTGAGAAAACTGGTGGAATAAAAGCAAGCAAGTCAATCGTTCTTTACTGAGACTTCTCAAGAAAACCTCTCAATGACCCAGTATACTTATTCACCTCTACACAGAGCAGGAGAGATCTGTGTGTGATTCAGTTTCTTCGGCTTTATTATGTGAACTCTGACTTCCAGGGACTCATCCAGCCTGAGTTCATGTTTCTGCATCAGTTGTCCATGCCAAGGCCACCATGGAATGCAGTACCTCACTGGCACAGACTCCTGGGGGCATTGGAGTCCATTTGGTTCAAGAGGAACTGAAATATAGGAGTTGGTGGTAGATAGGTCACTATCTTCCAGTTACCACCTTCTGATAATTCCTGCTCCAGAATCCAGAACTATATTTATCTTGATCCAATTCCACAACGTCCTTTCATTCTCAACTTCCCATATCTCAAAGAAAATAATAAAATGAAGTCACAGATTAAAATGAAGTGATTTCTTTATCCCAACACATACCCTTATTACAAGTATTTGTTTGGTATTTTTATGATGAATTTTGTATAACAAATAATATTGTTCAATAAACCATACTTTATTGTAGACAACTGACAAACCAACAACCCCAAAAGTTTTAGCTCTGTACAGTGAAGCTGTAGTTGGACTCTTCACAGAGTTGTCCATGACTGGGGAATCACACTTGCTTGAAATAATGAATATGAATATAATTAAATCACTTATTATTCAGCACTTATTATTTGCTATGTATTATGCCAAATTTTTAATACATATGGTTACCTCAAACCTCCAAACAAAATGTGGTGAGCATTACTGATATTTTACTATTACAGAAGATGGCTTATATAGCGACACACACATGTCAAGTGGCAGATCTGGCCTTGTGTGACTCCAAATCCAGGGGGTTTAATGTCTACTTGTTGTTTACAAAACCTTCCAAATATGTGAAAGTATCCAAGTCTAAAGGATACAGAACATTGCAAAGAAGTAGAGCTGTTACAAAATCTCAATTCCAGTTGACCTGTTGAGACAAAGCAAAACAAAGTTGACCAGCGAAACAAAGTTTGACTTGTCTCAGTAAGATCCTATAGCTTTCAGTAGAGAGTTGTGCATTAACAACTGTCTGCCCAAACCTCTGCTAGCATACTTCAGAACAAGAATTATATTTTTAGCTGCAAAATACTCTCTCTTTTAAAAATGCAGCTTCTAAATTGAGGGCATTAACTGAGTCTCTGCCTTTCACTATGTCTCCTGATCACAAAAAGGTATTACTTTGAAAACAGAGTGATAAAAAGAAAGAAAGTGAATGTACTATATTCAACTTCTTAAATATGAAAAAAAGATGATTAATATAATTTACTATTATCATTATCCCTATTATTATCAATATTTGTGGACAAACTCTTTTCATGGTCAAAGTGTTGAGTAGAATATGATCTCTTGCACTAAAAAGTGAATCTGTCTAATCTTCCTTTATCAGGTTAAACAGCTGGGAAGGTGTAGGTAACAGCTGATTGCAGGTGACAGACATTCCTCTTTCCCAGGCTAGCCACCGCTTGCTCTTATTACACCTCAATATCCCAGAATGTTATTCACTCTCATTATCAGTTCCCAGTTTCATGTCTCTACCTTATTAATACTTTTCCATTTCTCTACCCAGCTTCAAAGATTGGATGAATATACTATATCTACAAATAAAAAAGAAAGAAATCCTTGACCTGTGAAAGAAAAGGTAAAAGAATTGTGGTAACCTTTACCTTTCATTTTTCAATACCTCAATCTTGCTACACTTTCCAGTATTGAAGGGCAGAGGAAGGGCTGGGAATGGAGAGGCAGCGTGAGGCAGGGTAGCCTGAATAATGTTTGTCCAGCAGTATATGGTTGTGAAGTATCTACAGGGCCCATATTTACATAAAAATGTAAATCTAGAACACAATTGCAAGAAAATAACTCTTGTTAAGTTAGTACATTGATATGTTCATTAGATTGTGTAAGAAATATTTTGGGGGTGTAAGCTATAATTTTACAGTGGAGAGGAGATAATACACATATATTGGGTCAAAGAATTGAGATTTCCTAATGCATAAGAAGTATATTGAACAATGCCACAAAAGACAGAACACAATAGCTTCATAAAAGTAGATCCAACAGACCACAGGACTTTCAGCTTAGTTAGGATGGAGTGTACCTGTCAGATGAATCAAAGTGTGAAATCAAAGGCAAAGGTTTAGTGAAAAGAATATGCAATTGGGCTGCAGAAAGTCTATACTAATTTTTTCATTAATTTTGAAGAAATGTGAGCAAAGGCAAGCATGGTGCCTAAAACATAACTGGCATGAAATTATTTTCAGAATAAAGGAATGAATCCAAGTAAGGAAGTAAGGAGGAGCAACCAGAGCTAAAATGGATTTTCTCGCTTAAAGAGTTTGTTATGAAATAAGCAACCAAGTTACATAAATTCAAACTATAAATTATTCAAGCTAAAAATAAAATTAATTTTCTCCTGGTTTAAATTTTATTAATGTCTTAATAATAT
>NW_011888878.1:2952698-2954962 GCF_000151845.1 Pteropus vampyrus
AAAAAAAAACATTACAAAACAGGATAGTCTAAGTGAATTTTTAATTGATTAAACAATTACAGAAAGTATTGATTATTGAATTTCTCTCATCCTGGAGATTAGTCTCTAGTAATGACTTAGAGGATTATTTAATTGTCCCAATATTTGTCCCAGTGACATGAATATGTCATAAAAAAAGAAGGATTATCAAACTTTATATGACAAAAATCCAAGAAAAAAGCTAATAAGGTAGGTTAACAGAATACAAACTTAAATTAACCTTAATAGGCTACATCTGATTTTAGTTACAAGGCTGAGATACTTTAATGAGGAAAATAAAATTATAGGCAAAATGTGAATTTCTGTTTCTAAAATCAAAAATCAATTGCCCATATAGACACCATATCTGTAGCTTTAAAGATCTGGTTTGATGATATTGCTTAAACATGGCTAATCAGATTCTGTTACCAAATTGCCATTGAATGAGTTTCTGGGTAAGACCTCCCTAAATTAGCCCTAAGTCAGCAGGTAAGGTTCTAAAGAGAACAAAAAACTTCCATTATAGGTGCTTTGGAGAGAAACGATTTTGTTATAAGGATTTCTGTTTTTACTTGACAATGTGCCAGAGGAGTTAGTTTAAAACATAATAACATTTCTGTCTAGTCCATTCCTAAAGAGAAATCTGACAAGAAAAACTATACTCTGAAATATACTGTTGCTGGTATCCTCTTCTTTTCTAATGCTGCACACTAACAGGAATATTTCCCATTTTATCTCCTCACACTGATTGGTTGGAAGGTAAAGTCTATCATCTTGGTTTATGTTAAAATATATGAAAGTAGTGGAAGTCCTGGAATACTTTGACTCCAAAAATATTGAGGGCAGAAAGGAGGATTAGGATTGAAAACTGTGGACAATTCTCCTTGTATAATTTGCTGGCCAAGCCATCAAGCCATTACTTCGCTTGCTGGGAAGAGCCTCTCTCTCACCATGCTCATTTCCCTCCACACCCAACTTCAGCCTGCTCTTATTTATTATCTTTGTGTATTCTTTTGCTAACATTCTTTGGGTTCCAGTTCCTATGAGACCTTACTAGACTAAAGAACTGAGGTCAGGAAATAAAAGGCCATCCACCAAATACTAATAATTATAATAATTTCTCTAGTATACAATAAAAAGACAGACTTCAGGGTAACTAATGTTGGAGTATAATTACAAATATACTATAAGTAATTAATATGTCAATAAATATAATTCAACTAGGCCTCATTAATAGAGCCATATTGATATTTCATTACCATGTAAGTATCAGACTAAATATTAGAAGGCAGTTAATAACTCTAAGGAAGGTAATCTCAAAGTAAGGAATCTGCAATCATGACAAACAGAAATAACAAAAAAGGAAAGAAAGGTGTTTCAATTTTGTAAGAAATATTTAAGGAAAAGTGTATAGCTACTTACAAAAACTTTTAAGTTTATTGAATTAAAGTAAGAAATATATTCTCTTTTGGAAGAAAAAATAAAATCAAAATATGACAAAGGTTGTCTTGTGGGTATAGATTTAGTTTACAAAAAGAGCTTTCTAACAGTTTGGCTTCCCTAATAATAAACTGCTTTAAAATATTACGAGTTTGTGAGAATTAAAGTTCCACATATTAGCTTGTACTGGAATAACTCTCCCATAGACAACAATAAACTCTGGAAAAATATGAAAATGACTGTTTGAAGACATTGGAGAGCAGTCAAAAGCAGACAGAAATCATAGAGAATTCAACCAGTAATAGAAGGGAATCATAATAACAGAGTGAGATTCATATTTATACAGCCTTTCCTTTTCCCTGTGGGCATTCTCCGGGCCTCAGGTGCAGGACAGCTAGATCTCAAGCAGATGCTTCAGTCTTATTGCCTTATGATGTCAGTGAAGAGTTTTAAGGCTGCCAGAGTGATGGTACATTGAGGGTAATCTCAGAAGTAGGGTGACATAGAGGGAGGAACACTGATACCTATCTATAAATAGCCCTCAAATCCTTGATTGACCATTAAACTATGCTTATGTGGGAAGACTTAAATGATGCCAGCAGAAAAAAGCGGCTGAAAGGACTGGACAGAGATGCAGTTGCTGTGTACTACAAGGAAATAGAGTTTGAAATTTGAGTATTAGAGAGGCTTGGTAAAAACCTTCAGGCATTTGATAGACTGGACTTTAAAAAGTATAAAACAAGGGCTCCAGAAGTTAAATATAATCAGCCTTCAGCTGCTTGCTAGAGAATACTTAATAAACATAA
>NW_011888878.1:2955012-2956966 GCF_000151845.1 Pteropus vampyrus
AAGTGTTAAGAGAAAGGGAAAAGAAAGTGAGATTAATGGTGGGGTATGAACAACTAGGATGAGTTGTTTCTATTCAGCTTAATAGAAAATCTAAAAGACTATTAATAGCAAAACTAAAAGGAGGGTGTAGTGAAAGAAAATTTTGGTGAGAAGTAAAATTTGGTATGATGCCACTTGCTGAGTTCTAAAAAAGTCTTAAAAATTAAATAAACAAATTTTGATTTCTATAATTTCTGACAGATTTGTACAAAAACAACCAACCAATCAAACTAATAAGATGTTCAAAAGCAATACTTCAAGAAGAACCACTAAGTCTTATAGATTTTTTATAGTGCAACTTTACTTCAGAAAGATTTAAGTTCTCTTTTTCTTTTTAATCAGTCATTTCTATTTGTTACTCCTTGGGTGATATTGAAATCATTTTGTTTGCAGTTCTATGTGTTCCTCAAATACTTCAGTTATTCTTTAACATTCTTTATTTCCGTATTCTTGCAGTGCAACTCACTTTCCATTCCATGTATCAAAGACAATTTGATCCAGATAGCATAAATGAGTTCAAGCTTTTAAAATCATATAAACTACATCTATTAGCACAAAATAGCATGAAAATGTATTTTCAAAACCACTGTCAATTATATTTTCACATCATGGAATGTGTGAAGATTTGGGAAACCAGTGAAAGACAAAGATTTCTAATTTTTTAAAAGAGGAAAGCAATATTGATTTGTAGAAATTACACATACACACATATTTTGTATTAGTTTTATTAACAAGTTATCACAAACTACATCACTTTAGACAACAGAATTCTATTCTGTCACAGTTCTGGGATATTGAAAAGAAAGGTGTCAGGAAGACTGATTCATTCTTGGGGAATCAGAGGAGGAATCACTTCCTTGCATCTCTCTTAGCTTCTGGTGGTTGCTAATAATCCTTGGTGCTCCTCGACTGTAGACACATCACTCCAATCTCGGCCTCCACTGTCATGTGGTGTTCTCCCTGTCCGTCAACCTGTGTCCAAATTTCTCTCTTATAAAGACACTAGTCATTGGATTAGGACTAATCTAGTATGGTCTCATCTTAACTTAATTACATCTGCAAAGACCCTACTTCCAAATAAGATCACATGCACAGGTAAAGGTAACCCCTGGTTTTAGCAGATCTTTTTTTAGTGGATACAATTTAACATACAACACACTGCATTGTCAATTTCAGGCAAATTTATAGTACAAATTTTAAAAATAACAGTACATGAGTATTTAGCAAAAGGAGTGGTGAACATTAACAATTTTGCATTCTTAAATGTCAAATCTCATAAAATGGACACACTTCCCTTTCCTAATTGTTACTATGGAGAGATCATGAGAACATCATGAAGAACATTGTTTTTAACATATATTTAGTAGAAATTTTAATTTTCATTGCCATGGGCAAGAAAGAAAAAAAAACATTACAAAACAGGATAGTCTAAGTGAATTTTTAATTGATTAAACAATTACAGAAAGTATTGATTATTGAATTTCTCTCATCCTGGAGATTAGTCTCTAGTAATGACTTAGAGGATTATTTAATTGTCCCAATATTTGTCCCAGTGACATGAATATGTCATAAAAAAAGAAGGATTATCAAACTTTATATGACAAAAATCCAAGAAAAAAGCTAATAAGGTAGGTTAACAGAATACAAACTTAAATTAACCTTAATAGGCTACATCTGATTTTAGTTACAAGGCTGAGATACTTTAATGAGGAAAATAAAATTATAGGCAAAATGTGAATTTCTGTTTCTAAAATCAAAAATCAATTGCCCATATAGACACCATATCTGTAGCTTTAAAGATCTGGTTTGATGATATTGCTTAAACATGGCTAATCAGATTCTGTTACCAAATTGCCATTGAATGAGTTTCTGGGTAAGACCTCCCTAAATTAGCCCTAAGTCAGCAGGTAAGGTT
>NW_011888878.1:2958811-2967415 GCF_000151845.1 Pteropus vampyrus
CTGAGAGAATTTGTTTTCAGCTGCTTTGCAGTACAATAAATACTAATGGAAATTCTCCAAACTTGATGGGAAGTGACAATAGATAAAACTCTATCAACAAGAAAGAATTGTATATATATGGATAAATATAAAAACTCTTTTTTTCTTCTCTAAATGTCTGTAAAAGACAACTGTGTTAGCAAAACATAACATTATGTAATTTATAATTTGTGTGCATGTAAAACATGAAGCAATGGCACGTAGGATTGAGGAATCAAAAAGTGCTGTTGCAAATTTCTTGATTTTGTATGAAAAGGTACAATATTAACCCTAAGCAGATTGTGGTAATATAAGAAAAACTAGTAAAAAGAAATTAATGCAAAGAGTTGTAACTAAGGAGTAATAGAACAACTAAAATGGAATTAGTACAGAACAGTGATTTTTTTTTCATCCCCTTAAGTATTCAAGTGGAAATGACATCAGATCAGAAATTTCAGAAAGACATGGGTTTGAATCATTCTCTTTCCCTTCAAAACTATGATTTGGGGCATATGACATAATTTCAATTATTTCTTTATTCCTCAAAGCAATATGTTTCACAAAACATATTGTGCTCTTGAATTATTTGTCATCTTGCATGTGGCCATTGTGGATGTTTGAATTTGTGAGCTCAATTTCTTGATCACTCTTACGAACTTAAAACAGAGCTAATCGGTAGTATGATATTTGGCTGTAGTTTTGGAAACTGTTTCTTTGTTTTATGCTTTCATTATTGTTATAATACTATCTCTCTACTTGGGTAATGTCCAGTGAAATTAATACTGAGAAATACAATTAAAAATATAGATCCTTACACGCATACTAACAAAGGAATGGCATACATACAAAGGAAAAGGGAAAATTCCAGAACTTCACTCCCATATGCCTTCTCCTTTCAGAACTTCTCCCATAGTGGAGCACTGCCAAGTACTCTTCAGAGATTAATCTAATTTACTTCTCTCCAGTTCTGATTCTTCATAAGGCTAGGGACATTTAGATTCTCCCAGTTCCCGTCAGCAGATTGTGCTCCTCCTCACGGGCCACAGACCTAACTCATTAGTTCGAAAAAAGGTTTTGTGCCTAACAAGGGTAATTAACGAATGTCATTTTTCTCCCAAAGTCAGACAACACAGGCAATCCTGCTCCCCTCCTCCCCTTTCCAGTAAATTGGCCTCCTCCGAGCCTGTGGAAAAGGAAACAAAATGCCTGGGCCCTGCGCCTCAGCCAACATTGTATTGCCAGGGCCAATTCTTCAAGCCAGGGTGGGTGGGGATGAGAACAGTTGCCAGAAAACTGGGCTCTTGAGAAAGAGTGGTTTCTGCTCTTCCGTCAGTGTTCAGTAATCCTCTCAGCAAAGTCCTTCCTCGAGGGTTCTGGAAACTGCTTTTCCTTGATTAGAGGCAACCGTCGTCTTGTTATGTCACCTCACGTTACAGCAGTTACAACTTGTTTTTCTTTATTACCCCTCCCTCTCATTATCTATTTGAAAGCTGGCCCCAGAGGTGTCCCCTGCCTTCCAGGATCACTGACAGGCTGGGTCCCCAGAGCGGGGGGGCGGAGTCCGAGGTCCAGGGGGACCGTCGGCCCCGCGAGACACCCGCGCCCGGACCACGCCTCTTAGCCCGCACCGCCCCCTCCCCTCGGCGCTTGTTTTTATTTGGAAACATCCTCCCCTTCCTCTCCCTTTCTCCGCCCCCGCTTCCCTCTCTGCAACGAATGAGACTAGACCCCAGGCCTGGAGCTGCGGTGCCGAGAGGACTGTGGGCCAGCCAGGCGGGCAGGCGGCGACGCAGGTAGAGGCTCGAGGCCGGTGGGCGCGGGGACGCGCAGTGTCCTGGGCTCGGAGTGCCCTTCCCGCGGCGCCGCATCCTCAGGTGGTTGCGGGAGTTTCCGGGCGCCCAGCGCGCGTCTGCAGAGGGACGGGGAGGGTACGCGCAGCGGGACCTGCAGCTAGCCGCGACTAGTCTCTGGCTGGGAGTTGGGGCTCCTGGGGCTTAACATCGGTAGCAGCGGCTGGCTGCTGGGAACACCTTCAGGCCTTGGAGAAACGCGCCTTGGGAGAGCTAGCCGCGTGCCTGGCCGCCCTGCCCCCTTTCTGGCGTCTCCTGTGGAAGGAAGGCGCCCTGCGCAGGGCAGCCCTCGGCCCCCAGCGTGTCTGTCCCGTTGACCCGGTCCCGCCTCGTGGGCTCCGCCAGCGTCTTACCCACATTTTCTTCGCGCAGCTCTCACCGACTCGGGCCAAGCGGGTAAAAAGGTTTATAGTATCTTCTTTACATGCTGGGAGGCAGAGGGCCGGGGTTACAGGAGATCCCTGTCTCAATTACCCCTGAGGGCAAACTGGGGAGATGTGATTTATTCGGGGTATACTTGTATCTATGAAATAAGACGTGTATATTTCAAGACTTAGATTTTTCTTCCATTTATTTTCTAATCTTGTTTATTTTCTCTTAAGATCTACAGTTTGAGTTTTTACTTTTATGTTGCATATTTAAAATATAGCCACCTAAACTATAATGCACTCAGGCTGATTTCCCACCTACTTAAAGGGTATAGATTCAGTATTTTAAATTGGGTATTGCAACATTAGGAATAAAAAATTAACACCCATCTCTCGATCTCACTATCATGGTTACTTCTGAAACAGTAGCATCATTTCCATTAAATCTGGAAAAGCCAAGACTGCTCATCGTCACTCTTTGTGACATTGTTATGAATTATATAGGTCAGCGACATTAGGTGGAAGAGCGTATTAACTTTCTGATTAGAAATAGAGTGATCATTTTTTATACATAATGTGATTGTATACCTCGAATCGTCTGCAGGAAACTACTAAAAATCTCAGAAAAAAATAGGAGAATTTAGTAGTGTTCAGTTCCTATCTACTGTAATTTAGATATCTTAATAGATGTAGACATAAACTAGAAAATACAATAGAACAAAAGAAACATTGGGCATAAAATAACACAAAATTGAAAAATCTAAACCTATTTAAAAAGAAAAAATCCTAGGGACATATGAAAATATATTAAATGTATATATGAGAATGGATAGGTAAAAATACAAAGAAAATACATTTTTATAAAGATATTTCTCTACAAGGATGTATAAATTAAATTCCTAACCACTGTTTTTGTTTTTAAAGTAACTGTTTAGCTCATATGGAAAAATAAACACTTGTCACGAAGATCTCACTTAAAAACGTTCACATATGCGAAGACTTTACTGCGTAATAAAAGGTATTATAAAGCTATAATGATTTAAAGGCAAAGGAAGAAGTAATAGACCTATTGCGAGACAAATCAATGAAACCGAAGAGACAGATTTTAGAATAAAAGGAAAGCTGACATTTGATAAGCATACGTTTTAATGAGGGGGTGAGGAAGAAATAACACTTAATTGATCTTGGTTGGACAGTCATTTATTTGGAAAAACTAATAATGAAACAGGAATTTTCCCTCTTAACACACCGATGTAATCTAGATGATTTATTAATTTCAATCTAAATATATGAAACCTAAAAGTAAAGAAAACCTGATGAATATTGTGAGCATGGCATATGGGGAAAAAATTTTGGGAGTTGATACCAAAACCTAACGCCCAATTAGGGACATGATTCTTATTAACATTGTATGGAAAAAACATACAAATAGGGAAATTAATAGAAAAAGAGCTAATTTTACTAATATGCCTAGAACTCTCATTAATGACTTTTAAAATTAATCCAGTTCACAGAGGGGAGGGGGAAAGGGGGAAGTAAAAAAATAAAATGTTAATATAAATAGAAGTTAAAAAAATTAATTGAAGAGTAAATGAGTCAATTCAAAGCAAGAGGAATGCAAATAACAGTTTGAAGACTCAGTCACACTAGTTACCAGAAAAATGCAATTAAAGTGAGACAGTTTTGCCTGTTTTACTGATTTTGATAATCTGCTAACACTCAGTATTGTTGATAATGTGATGAGAGAAATATACTCTTACAAACTGTTAGTGGAAAGTATTGG
The DNA here is from genome assembly GCF_000151845.1 of Pteropus vampyrus. Classification (NCBI taxonomy): domain Eukaryota; kingdom Metazoa; phylum Chordata; class Mammalia; order Chiroptera; family Pteropodidae; genus Pteropus; species Pteropus vampyrus. The sequence continues at coordinate 2,962,831 of NW_011888878.1, forward strand.
TAAAAGTTTTATATGGTGATAACTATTAAATTTTTCAAATAGTCATTTGCTTACTGGAATTTATCATGCTCCTAAGTGTACAAATAAAAATCTATGTCAAAGATGTTCACAGTAGGATTATTGGTATTATAGTAAACTTGGAAACAATTCTGTAAATATGGATTGGAATTTGGTTACATAATTTATGGTATATTCAAAGGTGTAATGTATAGGTTTAAAGCATATTATAGCTCCTAAATGTTCTAACTTGGAAATATGTCCAAAGTATATTCTAAGTTGAAACACACAAGAAAAATTGAAACACTGTATATGTTTATACACACATATGTACAGTAACAACATTTTTGTAAATACCGAATTATCTGTATTCATGTTCTGTTAACATAGTTCTATAATGCATAGTTCTGTGAATGTTTATAAGGAAAAATGATGTTATAGGAAAAATAATAATAAACATCTTGAGAGTGTAATTAGTAATTTATATGGAACAGTTTCTTTCTGGATATATTAATTGTAATTCACTGTGGAAAAAATAAGTTTTATTCACAAAGTGTTCCATATTTTCATTTACTTTCTCTTTGAATATCTTCTTTTAGCCTCTTCCTTTGAAAATCCCTTCTTTATTTTCTTCTTTGTTATTGATTGCTATGATGTTTTGTGTAGGTATACAATTGAAAAGTTTTGCCTAGGGATTTCACAATGTTAACTTCTTTATAAACAGGAAATGCAGGAGTGTTCATACTCTATATATTTTAGCAGCATTGTACCAAAATTCACCTTTAAAGTATTCATTCTTCAGGATGATGCTATCCTTTAAAGAAGAAAACATCTAAAACTAAACTATAAAAATAAAAAACTCATGGCAAAAATGCAGTAAAAAAAATGACAAATGACAAATCATATAAACACAAAAAGACTTAAACCAGCAAACAGAAAAGTGGACAAATGACAGGCAATTCACAGAAATGGAGATGCGAATGACTTAAACATAATAAAAACTATTCAACTTTATAAGATATGAAAAATAAAATCGTTTTGCCTTTCAGATTGGCAATGATAAAAATCGTGATAAAACATCACATTAGTGGGAGGAGAGAAAAAAATGGTATAGATGATAGAGGTTCTGTTCATCTCTCTGGCAACCAAATCAAAGTTGTAATGGAAACAAGGAGCAGCAGCAAGGAAAAATTGCCTGGATGAACAAGCCATACAACTAGGGAGAAATCCAACAAATCACACTGTAACAGCAGAAGGTAGGACGGGGCGAGGATGTGGGACTGCCCAGTCGTGAGCTGCTGAGTGAGAAGGAGGCTGCAGCTGCGGCAGCGGCAGCCGCCTCTTAAAGGGGCTGCATCAGCCAGCAGATTTTCGCAGTGATGGACCTGTTCGCTCTGAGCACCAGTGCCAGTTTGGCTGTGAACAGGGGGCACCAGAGACAGGGAAACATTGTTAGAGTGAAGGCCAAGGCGAGACTTGCTCGGGTACAGAAGTGCCTGTGGTATCCATTGTTCCCTATTGAGTCCTTCCTCCTACCAGTGCACCGAACACAGCGCGGCCATAGCTGTGATATCATCAAACTGGACAACAGAGGACACTCTGCCCAGAGGATTCCCTGAAACTCCACCTACCCCACTCAGGCCCCACCCAAACCACATCCAGATATATCCTCAGCAATTCTAGTGCTCCTTGCTGAGACTCTCACTGGAGGCAGCTGGCCTTGGTTTCTGGTGTGGCCTGTTGAGGTAACTATAAGCACAGCATCTGTGGACTGCTTGCTGAATCTTAACAGGTGGCCCCAGATGGGTAGAGGCTTGGGCTAAATTTGGCCTGCAGCTGAACCCCTCCCAGAACTGTGCCACTGGACACCTACTTCACAAATCCACACTAATAAGACCGACAGACTTAGGAGCTTTGCTTAGTACACAGAAACACAGAAAGGCAACCAAAATGTGAAAACAAAGAAGCAGAAACCATACGAGAGAACAGAATAGAGATCCAGATATAACGGACTCAAGTAATCTGACAGATGCAGAGTTTAAATCACTAGTTATAAAGATGCTCAATGAAATTTTGGGAAGCGTAGAGAAAAACAAAGAGATAAACATGGAAATAGAAATTATAAAAGGAAACCAGTCTGAAATGGAGAACACATTATCTGAGATGAGAAGTATTTTAAATGGAATAAACGAATAAACAAAGTGAATAAAGAAGAGGATAAATGCCCAAAGTGAATAAATGCCCTATCTAGAGGACAGGACAGCCAATCAGGACACTCGATCAGACTGGCAAGAAAAAAGATGCCAAGACTGTAAAAATAAGGAAGATATGGGACACTATTCAGGCTCCAAATATTCATCTGATTGGCATAACAGAAGAAAATCAAGATGTTGAACAGCTGTTTGAAGAAATAATGATGGAAATGTCCCTAACTTAGTGAAGGAAATGGACAAAAAACCCCAGGAAGCTCAGAGAATTAAAAAATCAGGGATCCAAAGAGGCCCACACCAAGACACATCATAATTAAAATACCAAAGGTTAAATAAAAAGAATATTAAAAGCAGCAAGAGAAAAAGAAATAGTTACTTATAAGGGAACACCCATAAGACTGACAGCTGATTTCTCAAAAGAAACTATGCAGGACAGAAGGTCTTGGCAAAAAATATTTGACAAGATGAAGACCCAGGATATACAACCAAGAATTACTTTATCCAGCAATTTAGAATTGAAGGACAGATAAAGAGCTTCCCTGATAAAAATAAACTAAAAGCATTTATCACCACCAAGCCAGTTATTACAGGAAATGTTGGAGGGACTTCTTTAAAAAGAAAAAAAAAATATGTATCAAAAACAGGAATAAAGAATGGTAACAACTACATTCCTATCCATAAGTGCTTTAAATGGAAAAGAATTAAGTGCTCCAACCAAAAGATAGAGTGGCTGAAAGGATAAGAAAACAAGACTCCTACATATGAAAGGAAGGGGATGGGAAAAGATAATGCTTTGATGGACCTAGAAGGTATTTAAGTCAGAGAAAGATAAACACTATATGATTTCACTTATGTGCAGAATTTAAGGAATAAAAAGAACAAATTAATCAAAAACAGACTCACAAATATAGTGGACAATTTGGTGATGGACAGAGGGGAGGGAGGTTTGGGGGTCTAGGAAAAGGGTTTGGGGGGCTACTAATACAAATTAGTAGCTGATGGATGGTCACAGGAATGAGGAGCATGACATAGAGAATGCAATTAGCATTAATACATTGGGTCAGGGGAGGGAGGGAGCAATTGGGGGCATCATTTTACTAACTATAGATGCCTAACTAATGTACTGTATACTTGAAACTAATTAAAATTTTAAAAATAAGATTTTAAGAAACCGCATCACATTAGTAATGGTAATATATTTTTGTCTGGTATGTGAATTGATGCAAATATTTTGGCGTATAGTTTGACAATATACATCCAAAATAAAAATGCACAAAACTTTGATCCAGCGATTCTGCTCCCAAGAACTTAATACACAGGTACACAAAGAAATATATATAAGTTTATTTCAACCTTGTTGGTAATAGCATACATTCAAAAACAATTTAAATTTTCATCATTAAGCAGCCAATTAAATAAATTGTGGTGCAGCCATTAAAAAGAATAAGATGACATGAACTGAAATATAATCGACATCAAGAAGAGATACAGAAAATGAACCTCAAAACGAGACAGAAAATTATATAGAAGACTGCAGTTTGTATTAAAAGGCATTTATATTAGTTTATGTATACTTAGAAATCTCTTGGAGAACACAAAAAATCTAGTGTCTGTGATTGTCTTTCAAGATGGCAGATGGGAGTCTAGGGGTTAGCAGTTTTGGGGAGTCCTAGAAGTCCTGGACCTTAGTTCTTGGTGTCTGGTTGACAAAGAATTGAAGGTAGATACCCAGAAATTGATTGTATGCAAGCTAGCTTTATTAAAAGCAAAAGTACACTCTTAGAAGGGAGAATAGGCAACTAGGAGCAGACAGTGTTGAAGGTGAAATAGGCTCACTCTGAAAAGGGAGAGTAAGCTGCCAAAAGTGGTTAGTCTTAAAGACTTCTGCCAAGTGAAAGTTCACCCTCAGATGGGAGAGCAGGCAGGCTCAAGGGAGAGCTGCTGCATCCTGTTGTGGGTTTGAGGATTTTATCCATTAATCTAAGGGGTAGAATGTTCATGATTTTGGAGAGACTTCGTGGAAAAGTTTTTTTTTCTTTCTTTTTTTCCCCAGAATTAAGAAGACACCCCTTTTCCTACCATGTTTGGGCTTTTCAGAACTGTCATGCCATCAAATGCATGATAGGGACAGCCTTAGCTGCAATGCTAATTTATTATTATTGTATAATGAAGAAAGGTGAACTCTGGGTCACACCAGGTGTCCCTATGCACATGCGCATACTGACTTTCCCTATCCCCTTTATTTGCTTTAGCAGGAAGTTTTAAACTGCAAAAATGCTTCACTACGTCAAAGCTATTCAAGGCTATTTTCATTTTCGTGGCTCTGGGGAAGGGTCCTGGTGTAATTCCTAACTAATAGGAGGCATCCTTAGTTTTTG
>NW_011888878.1:2969170-2973539 GCF_000151845.1 Pteropus vampyrus
GGAGCATGACATAGAGAATGCAATTAGCATTAATACATTGGGTCAGGGGAGGGAGGGAGCAATTGGGGGCATCATTTTACTAACTATAGATGCCTAACTAATGTACTGTATACTTGAAACTAATTAAAATTTTAAAAATAAGATTTTAAGAAACCGCATCACATTAGTAATGGTAATATATTTTTGTCTGGTATGTGAATTGATGCAAATATTTTGGCGTATAGTTTGACAATATACATCCAAAATAAAAATGCACAAAACTTTGATCCAGCGATTCTGCTCCCAAGAACTTAATACACAGGTACACAAAGAAATATATATAAGTTTATTTCAACCTTGTTGGTAATAGCATACATTCAAAAACAATTTAAATTTTCATCATTAAGCAGCCAATTAAATAAATTGTGGTGCAGCCATTAAAAAGAATAAGATGACATGAACTGAAATATAATCGACATCAAGAAGAGATACAGAAAATGAACCTCAAAACGAGACAGAAAATTATATAGAAGACTGCAGTTTGTATTAAAAGGCATTTATATTAGTTTATGTATACTTAGAAATCTCTTGGAGAACACAAAAAATCTAGTGTCTGTGATTGTCTTTCAAGATGGCAGATGGGAGTCTAGGGGTTAGCAGTTTTGGGGAGTCCTAGAAGTCCTGGACCTTAGTTCTTGGTGTCTGGTTGACAAAGAATTGAAGGTAGATACCCAGAAATTGATTGTATGCAAGCTAGCTTTATTAAAAGCAAAAGTACACTCTTAGAAGGGAGAATAGGCAACTAGGAGCAGACAGTGTTGAAGGTGAAATAGGCTCACTCTGAAAAGGGAGAGTAAGCTGCCAAAAGTGGTTAGTCTTAAAGACTTCTGCCAAGTGAAAGTTCACCCTCAGATGGGAGAGCAGGCAGGCTCAAGGGAGAGCTGCTGCATCCTGTTGTGGGTTTGAGGATTTTATCCATTAATCTAAGGGGTAGAATGTTCATGATTTTGGAGAGTCACTTCGTGGAAAAGTTTTTTTTTCTTTCTTTTTTTCCCCAGAATTAAGAAGACACCCCTTTTCCTACCATGTTTGGGCTTTTCAGAACTGTCATGCCATCAAATGCATGATAGGGACAGCCTTAGCTGCAATGCTAATTTATTATTATTGTATAATGAAGAAAGGTGAATTCTGGGTCACACCAGGTGTCCCTATGCACATGCGCATACTGACTTTCCCTATCCCCTTTATTTGCTTTAGCAGGAAGTTTTAAACTGCAAAAATGCTTCACTACGTCAAAGCTATTCAAGGCTATTTTCATTTTCGTGGCTCTGGGGAAGGGTCCTGGTGTAATTCCTAACTAATAGGAGGCATCCTTAGTTTTTGTGGTATAAATGTATGAGCTGCTGGACTGCTTGATTTATACCAGTGTTTGCAGATAACACCTATTTAAAAATATCTATTTTTATAAATGTAAGGTTTCTTATCAAAATGACTTAATTTTAGGTCACGTGATTTCCTGTTTTGCCACAGTTTCTAATACTAAGTTAACTAGAAAAATGACACAATAAGGCCTTATCTGGAAACTTCTAGATCATAATTGACATGGTAATGTTTCCATAAATGTATTATATGATCATCATGATAATATTATTTCTATTTTTTAATGCTCCAAGTAACAATAACATTTCTCCCTTGAAAGCTAAAATAGAAAGGTCTGATATTCTCTTTAAATGATTCAAACTAATTTATTATGTTTAAAAAAGTTATCTGTAAACTGTGGCTATCAGTTTGCTCCCATTTAATCTCAGTCAAATTAAAGCCAAATTACCAACTTTCAAAATTCTTAACACGTGTTAAAGAAGGAAATAGCCTACCATAGACATTCTGTTTGGAAGAAATCCTGGTGTGACTAAAATATGGAATATATAGGCTATAAAAATGTAACAGCACACATCGATTAAATTTTGTCAACATTTTCATTTGCTAATAGTGAAAATAAATCATAGTTTCAAGTTTTTCTTATGAGATTGATTTCATGCAAATATGTAATTAAATAAATATATATTGTACATACAGTTCCAGTGAAAGATTCTGTATATCTGTGGGACAGTTCTGCATATGTTATCCAAAAGGAACAGACCTAGGTTTATCTTGTTAGTATAAACTTCTATAATTTCTTTTTGAGTAAGATAGTTTAATTCCAGCCTGTGTGATAGCAACCTATTAAGTAACCAAAATGTAGAATGACTGAGTCCTTCACAATCATTGGACTTTAATTCATTCATCTTGAGCTCACTCAACTATCTAATTCCCTAGTAACCAGTAAACCCATAAAACTACTCAATATAGCATACCACAGGAACCAAGATTTTGATTTAAAGTTTTTAAAGAGAATTATACTTAGAAGGGTGTGTAAAACATTTCATCTTTGGTGAACCCAAGGTCTTTTTAGTTTCTTCATATTCACTACAATAGAGTAGATTGTCAGTTCTATTTTTATTATTTTTTCCAATCGGATTATATAATTTTTACAAAATTTGAAGAGGAAATATAGTTTATATTTTAGCATATTCTCTCTAGATTTTAAGTACTTTTTAACAACAAAAGTACATTTTAATTATCTAGATTAGCATGTTAATTTTTACAAAGCTATTTGTGACTATCTTTTTAATGAAATATAGTTTATAATGTTTCACTGATATGTTTTCTTAACTATTGGGCTAGATATTTGTGTAATTCACAATAATTATGGTTTCTATTCTAGATTCCTTTTATGAGAATGAGAATGTATTACTTAAAAATCTTACAGCATATTTTGGATTTCTTTTGAACTTTAGTGAAAATTCACGTGGATTTTCAAATGAGATTTGAAGGAAAATTTAGATAAGTGTTTAATTAGTAAATTGAATTTATTAAAATATGATTTTTAGAAGATGGATTTTTATTTAAATGCAGAAGGGATGTCATGGATCTGTAATTGTGGGAGTGGAGTGGTGGTGAGAAGTACATCAAAATTCCTTGGGAAATGGTTTCGAACCTCATATACTTAAGAGAAAGAAGTCCCCTACATTAGTGGTTCTCAAAATGTGATCCTGAACCAGCAGCATCAGGATCACCTGGTATGATAATGCTCTAAGGCATATTTGGAATAGTACTAAATTTCTTTTGTACACCTTCTTTCCTCTTCTTTGAGAAACATTATACAAAATTCTTTAGGTTCATAATTTTTGGCCAGGAAGGAACTTTGGAAACAAATTTGTTCAAACTTTCATACTTGGGTACTTGACACTTGTCTGTATATGTTTGGTGTTTGACTAAAAGCTCTCTATGAAATATTTACATAGCTTTTCAGTTAACATGAAAATTTTGCAATTTTTACACTAACAAGAACAAACTTAGCTATATTATTTAATAATAGATTTAGCAGATTTGACTTTCTTAAATATTCTTGGCAATATTGGAGTTTAGGAAGGCAGATAAATGTACATTTATTTTGGAAATAATGAACATCAAATGGTGAGCTAATATTTAGAAAATCTTTGTAAGAACATTGCATGTACTATTAATCATTCTTTCAAAAATTTCCACTATGTCAATTACCTTCGAATAGCATTTTAATAAAAGTTTTTTTAAAAAAGCACACACTTGATTTAATATTATAGTCTCAGAGTATTTACTTTAAAAATATCTTGGCAACTTGACCCAATTTAAAAATCTATACAAAATACCCCTTTTAAATTTGGCTACAAATGGTGTTAATTTTTATTTCATTTTCTCAATTGTTTTTATATTTTAACGTTCGAGGTTTATATACTCATGAAAGTTTTGAAAAAAGTTTTCCCAATAGAAAAGTTTTGCAAATTTGATCATCTTCCAGATTTCTGAAATCATTTTTTTAGTTTATAATGTACCTAAATATTGTGTGTTTCTATATTTGAATAATTAAATATGCACAGGAGAAAAGATATTTAATTACTGGAAACAATTATTTTCTTCCCCAGCTGGATTCTTATGGCATGATAGACCCTTACCCAAGGAAGGGATAATAGGATGTATTTAAACAGGTGATGACTTTATTGAAAGGTGATGAAGTGGGTTTTTATGGGTTCATGATGCCGTTTGCTTTGTGATACCTATGGGAAGCTCTTAACCTAAACTATGTGTGCCGTATTTTTGCAGCAGATTTCTTCGTTGTGAGAAGAGTTGACCCTACACATTTGGATTCAATATGATCATTGCAATAGCTAAAACCCAGAAAGCTATTGACTAGTTAAATTACCATAGTGCAATCCCATTTTTTAAGAGAAGCAAATCTGTTTATATATTTGATGATTCTCTAAATTTCAGTGAACAATATAAATCAATTAGTTTGCAAGTAGAGAATAAAAAA
>NW_011888878.1:2973589-2979115 GCF_000151845.1 Pteropus vampyrus
CAAGGAAGGGATAATAGGATGTATTTAAACAGGTGATGACTTTATTGAAAGGTGATGAAGTGGGTTTTTATGGGTTCATGATGCCGTTTGCTTTGTGATACCTATGGGAAGCTCTTAACCTAAACTATGTGTGCCGTATTTTTGCAGCAGATTTCTTCGTTGTGAGAAGAGTTGACCCTACACATTTGGATTCAATATGATCATTGCAATAGCTAAAACCCAGAAAGCTATTGACTAGTTAAATTACCATAGTGCAATCCCATTTTTTAAGAGAAGCAAATCTGTTTATATATTTGATGATTCTCTAAATTTCAGTGAACAATATAAATCAATTAGTTTGCAAGTAGAGAATAAAAAAATGGCACTGGTAATAGTTCAGCTAGACAGAAAATTACATTAACTGTTGTTGGTATTCAAGACTGATAAGGTCAGTCTTGCAGGAAACTGCTATATGAATTTGGGTTTCAAAGATCTTTGGAAAATATACATAACTTCTGGAGAGTTCGCCACGTTTAGGACCTGTTATTTTCATTCAGCTCAAAATATTTTCTTAATTTTCTTGAGACATCCTGTTTGACTGGATTATTTAGAAGTTTGTTATTTCATTTCTGAGTGGTTGGAGATTTTCCTTTTATTATTCAGTTAGTGATTCCTAGCTATATTACATTATGGTCTGAGAACAAACCGTTTTAGTTCTTTGTAATTTTTAAAGGTATGTTTTATGACCTATAATATGGTTTTTCTGGATGAAGTTCCTCTGTGTTGAAAGAAGAGGCATTCTGTTGTTGGTGGAGTGTTCTAAAAGTATTAAAGTTGGTTGTCGATGATGTTTTAGTTTTTTAGTATCATTGCTGACTTTCTCTCTGCTTTTCTATGGATTTCTGAAAGGGAAGTGTTCAAGTCCCTGGCTGTAATTGTGGACTTGTTTCTCCTTTCAATTCTGTCATTTTTTGCTTTATATATTTTGTTAGGTACAATCACATTTAGGATTGCAATGCCTTGGTGTATTGACGCCCACTTTTCAGTGATGGCCCTCTTATCTGTAGTAATTTTCTTTGCTCTGAAGTCTCCTTGTGGAATGTTAATATCCAGCTTTCTTTCAATAAATTTATGAAGATATACTTCAGATATAAAATTCACCCATTTAAAGTTTGAGTTTTACTGTATTCAGCGTTTTGCTGCCATTACCACAGTCTAATATTAGAGCATTTTTATAATTCCAGAAAGAAACCCATGCCCAATAGGTCATTTCACATTCCTGTTACCCTTCCTCCAGCCCCTGGCAACTACTAATCTACTTCATATCTTTATAGACTTGCCTATTCGAATAGTTCGTGTAAAGGGAATCATACAATTTATGATATGTTGTGACTGATTTATTTCATTTAGTTAATTCAAAGTTCTGAAATTCAGTTTGCAGCATTGACTTTTTATGGCTGAATAATAGTCCACTGTAGGGATATATTACATTTTAAAATTTATCCATTCGTCAACTGGTGGATATTTAAATTTTCACTTTTTGGCTATTTTGAATAATTATTCTGTGAATATGTTTTTATAATGTTTGTTTTCATTTGTCTTGAGTATGTACCGAAGTATTGAATCATATGTTTAATTGTATTAACCATATTAAACTCTACATTTAATCTTTTTAGAAACTGCCATACTTTTCCAGAGCAGCTGCACCATTTTACATTCCCACCAGCAGTGTATGAGTGTTTTAATATTTCCACATACTTTCTGACGCTCATTATTGTCTGTCTTTTTTGATTATACCCATGCTAATAAATATGAAAAGTAACTATAGTTTTGATTTGCATGTCTTTAATGACTGATAATGTTGAGAAACTTTTTATGTCCTTATTGGCCATTCATATATCTTCTTTGGGGAAGTGTCCAAATCTTTGATCATTTTTCAATTGGGTTATTTGTCTTTATTATTGAGTTCTGAGGGTTTTTTCCCCTATATTCTGAATAAAAATCCTTCACCAGATATATGATTTGCAAATATTTTATCCCACGCTCAGTTTTTTATTTTCTTGATGGTATTCTTTGCAGTACAAACCTTTTAAATTTTGATGAAATCCAATGTATTGATTTTTGTTGTTGTTGTTGCTTATGCTATTAATGTCATATCTGTAAACCATTGCCTAACCCAGGGTCATAAAGATTTACTCATATGTTTTTTGTTTTTTTGTTTTTTTTGGATTTCTTAGTTTTACATTTTACACTTAGGTTTGTTGTTTGTTTGTTTGTTTTGACATAATTATTTTGTAGGGAAGGTTGTAGGGGCCCAAATTCATTATTTTGTATGTAGATATACAGTTTTCCCAGGCTGTTTGATGAAAACATTAGTCCTCCCTTTTCAATGGTCTTGGTGCCAAATTCTGTTCCATTGGTCTGTGTGTCCATTTTAGGCCAGTACCACATTGTTTGGATCACTTTAGGTTTGTAGTGAGTTTTGAAATCAGGAAGTGTGAGTTCCCCATCTTCTTTGTTTTCGAGATTATTTTGGCTCATAAGGTTTCCTTTTGTTTCCATGAGAATTTTATGTTTAGCTTGTCAATTTACAGAAAAAGATAACTTGGATTTTGATAGGGGTTATGTTGACTCTGTAGATCAACTTGGGGAATATTGCCATCTTAATATTTGGCCATTGAATATCCGATCCATGAACTTGGGATGTCTTTCTTTTATTTAAATCTTCAATTTTGTTCAATATTATTTCATAGTCTTTAGTGTACAAGTCTTACACTTCTTTTGTGAAATTTATTCCTAGGTATTTTATTCTTTTTGATACTCTTGTAAATGTAATTGGTTTCTTAATATTGTTCATTGCCAGGTTATAGAACACAGTTGACTTTTGCATATTGATTTTGTGTCCTGTCACATTGCGTAACTTGTTTCTTCTAATAGTTTTTCATAGATTCCTTAGGAACTTCTATATACAAGATATGTCAGATTTATTTATTTCCAATCTTCTGGATGGATGCCTTTTATTTCCTTCTTTTTTTTTTTTTAACTTAATTGCCTTGGCTAGAACCTATAGTACACTGAAATAAAAGTAACAGCAGACATTGTTGTCTTGTTTTTGGTTAGTGGGAAAGCATTTACTCTTCCTCTATTGAGTCTGATATTAGTTGTGGGACACTTTATAGTTGCCTTTTATCAAATTATGGGAGTTTCATTTCATTTCTAGATTATTGACTTGGTTTTCTTTTTAATCATGTAAAAGTACTGAATTCTGTCAAATACTCTTTCTGCATCTGTTGAGCTGATCATGTGGTTTTGATCTTTATTTTTATTATCAAATTATTTTCTAATTTCTTTTATATTAAACCAACATTTAATTACTGGTATATATCCCACTTGGTCATGGTGTATAATACCTTTTATATGTTGCTGGATTCAGTTTCGTAGTTTTGTTGAGGATTTTTGTGTCTATCTTCATAAGAGCTATTAGTATAGCTTTCTTTTCTTGTGATGTCTTGGTCTGATTTTGATATCAGGGGCATAGAGGTTCATAGAATGAGTTGGGGTATGTTCACTCTTATTTTTTAGATGAATTTGTGAAGGATTGGTATTTATTATTAAGCATTTGTTAGAATTTACTAGTGACGTCATCTGTTCCTGGGTTCTCTGGGAAGTATTTTGATTACTAATTTAGTCTCTTGCTATAATTCTATTTGGGTTTTCTATTTCTTCCTCAGAAAGTTTTGGTATTTTGTGTCTTTCTAGTAATTTGTTCATTTAATATAGTTTATCTGTGTTTTTTGGTGTATTTCATATTCCCTTATAATTCTCTTTCAATGTAAGTTTGATAATAGTATGCCTCCTTTTGTTTAAGATTTTAGTAATTCAGGTCTTCTTTTCTTCATTAGTCTAGCTAAGTTTGTTTTGTTGATCTTTTCAAAGCAACAACTTTTGGTTTTGTTGATTTTTCTCTATTTTTTTTCAATTCTCTATTTCTACTCTTATCTTTACTATTTCTTCTGCTTGCTTTGGTTTTAATCTGACCTTTTTTATTTTCTTTAGCTGGAAGTTTAGTACATTACATTTAGTGTAAATATCAATATGTTTGAATTTACATAGGCTTGTTCTTTTTTTCCTTATTCTGCATCTCATTTCCTATCTTTTCACAGTATTCTCATAATTCACATTTTACCACTATAAGTGAAATGTAGAAATATTACCATCATTTAGGTTATTTTACACCTCTCAATTTAAATTATAGTTGTCTATGTCTTAAACATACATACGTTGTAAATCCCCTTGGACAATATAATTTTTGCCTTTAAATATCAAACGTATTTTAAGTAATTTAAGAAGACCAGTATTTGATTTATCCAAATATTTATCGTTTCTGTTGATTTTCCTTCATTCCTGATGTTCCAAATTTCCTTCTGCTGTTTCATTTCCCTTATAAAATCCCTCGTCAGCAGCTTCAGTAGCAGCTAATTCCTTTAGTTTTCTTTATGGTTGAATGTTTTTAGTTATCATTGTAAAGGACATCATTTCTGGATAAAGAATTCAGCACTTAAATATTCTTCTGCTTTTGATATTCTGATGAGAAATCCACAGTCCTTCTCATTTTTATTCTGTAATTAATGTGGTGTTTTTCTCTGGCTGCTTTCAGGATTTTTTGATTGTCTTTTTAGTTCCTAGACATTTGTTTATGATGTGTCTGGGAGTGGATGGCTTTACTTTATCCTGTATGGTGTTCAGAAAGCTTTAGATATCCATAGGTTTATGTTTTTTTGCCAAATTTGGAAACTTTTCATCCATTATTTCTTTAAATATTTTTTTTTTTTTTCACTGCATTGTTTCTCCTGGTGTGTGAGACTCTGATTGACATGACTGTTAGAACCTTTGGTATTGTCCCTCAGATTGGTAAGGTTTTGCTGATATCTTTTTCAATAATTTTTCTCTATTTTCTTCAGACTGGATCATTTCCGTTGATCTGTCTTCAAGCTTAATAACTTTGCCATGTATTCTCCATTTTTCTATTGAGCCCATCTAATAGACTTTTTTTTTATTTTTTAAAAATTTCATTTACTTCTTTATATCTTCTTTTTTCCTTTTTTTAAAATTAAGTTTATTGGGGTAACATTGGTTAATATAATTATATAATTTTCAGGTGTACATTACAGTTTGACATCTGTATATTCTATTGTGTGCTTTTGAGGTCAAATTCATAAAATCTTTAAGTCCAAGGTCCTTGAGTTTAGTTCCTATGTTTTCTTCTATGCATTTTATCGTTTCAGGTCTTACATTCAGGTCCTTAATCCATTTTGAGTTCATTTTGGTATGTGATGATAGAGAGCAGTCTAGTTTCATTCTTTTACAGGCGGATTTCCAGTATTACCAGCATCACTTATTGAAGAGGCTTTCTTTTCTCCACTGTATGTCTTTGGCTTTTTTGTCGAAAATTATTTGCCCATATAAATATGAGTTTACTTCTAGACTGTCGATTCTTTTCTACTAGTCCGTGTGTCTGTTTTTCTGCCAATCCATGCTGTTTTGATT
>NW_011888878.1:2979600-2986222 GCF_000151845.1 Pteropus vampyrus
GTTTCCTATTAGGATGCCTTTTATATCTTTCTCTTGTCTGATTGCACTCGGTAGGACCTCCAATGTTATGTTGACTAACAGTGGTGATAGTAGACAGCCTTGCCTTGTTCCTGATTTAGAGGGAAAGTTTTTAGTTTTCATCATTAAGTATAATGTTGGCTGAGGGTTAGTCATATATGGCCTTTATTATGTTAAGGTACTTTCCTTCTATACCAATTTTTTTAAGTGTTTTGGTCATGAATAGATACTGTATCTTGTTGAAAGCTTTTTCTGAATCTATTGATATGACTGTATGATTCTTGGTTTTTAATTTGTTTATGCGGTATAACACATTAATTGATTTGCATATGTTGAACCATCCCTGTGCCCTTAGGATGAACCCCACTTAATCATGGTGTATGATCATTTAATATGTTGTATTCAGTTCGCTTGAATCTTATTTAGGATTTTTGCATCTGTGTTCATGGAAGAGATTGGTCTGTAATTTTCTTTTTTTGTGTTATCTTTACCAGGTTTTGGTATCAGGGTGATATTGGTCTCAAAAAAATGAGTTGGGAAATATTGCCTTCTCTTTGATTTTTTGGAAGAGTGGGAGGAAAAATAGACTTTAAATCTTTGAATGTTTGGTAGAATTCACTGATGAAGCCATCTGGTCCTGGACTTTTCCTTTTTGGTAGATTTTTTTTGGTGATTGTTTCAATTTCCATACTGCTGTTTGGTCTATTTAGATTTTCCAGTTCTTCTTGATTCAGTATAGGAAGGTTGTATTTTTGTAAGTACTGGTCCATTTCTTCTAGGTTATTAAATTTGGTGTTTTATACTTTTTCATAGTATTCTTTTATGATCCTTTGTATTTTACAGTGTCTGTCGTAATTTCTCCTCTTTCATCCCTGATTTTATTTGTATTCTTTCTTTTTTCTTTAGTGAGTCTAGCCAGGGGTTTGTCAATTTTATTAACCTTCTCAAAGAACCAAATTTTTGATGCATTTATTTTTTCTATTTTTTTCTTTTTCTTTTCAATTTCATTTATTTCTGCTCTAATTTTGATTATTACTTTTTCTCTGATGACTTTAGACAACTTTAGAGAACTTCATTTGTTCTTCAGAGAACTTTAGAGAACTTCATTTGTTCTTCCTTTTCTAGTTTTTTAAGATGAAGCTTTAGGTCATTTATTTGGGTTTGTTATTGTTTTTGGATATAGGCCTGTAATGATATGAACTTTCCTCTTATGACCACTTCTGTCGTGTCCCAAATGTTTTGATATGTTGTACTATCATTGTCATTTGTTTCTTTGTATCTCTTGATCTCTCTGACCCAGTTATTCTTCAGTAGCATGTTGTTTAATCTCCATGTATTTGTGGTTCTTCCTGATTTCTTCTTGCAGTTGATCTCAAAGCATTATGATCAGAAAATAATGTTGGTATGATTTCACCCCTCTTATATTTGTTGAGGCTATTTCTGTGTCTTAGTATGTGGTCGATTCTTGAGAATGTTTCATGTGCACTAGAGAAGAATGTATAAGCAGCTGTTTTGGCATGGAAAGTTCTGTAAATTTCAGTTATGCCAAATTGGTCTACCGTGTCATTTAAGGATATAATTTCCTTATTGATTTTCTGTCTGGGGGATCTGTTCATATCCGACGGTGGGGTATTTAGGTCCCCTACTACGATAGTGTTTTGATCTGTTTCTCCTTTTAGTTCTGTTAGTAATTGCTTTACATATTTTGGGGCTCCCTGATTGGGAGCATAGATATTAATAAGTGTTATGTCTTCTTGGTGTATGATTCCCTTTATCATTATGAAGTGTCCCTTAGTATCTTTCTTTACCTTTTTTATTCTGATGTCTTTTTCATCCAATATTAGTACCGCTACTCCTGCTTTTCTCTGAACGCTATTTGCTTGAAATATCATTTTCTACCCTTTCACTTTGAGTCTATATTTGTCTTGGAACTGAGATGTGTCTCCTGGAGGCCGCATATGGTTTTTTTTTTGTTTTTTTGTTTTGTTTTGTTTTGTTTTGTTTTTTGATCCATTCTGCAACTCTGTGCCTTTTTATATTGGTGAATTCAGTCCATTTACATTTAGAGTGATTATTGAAATACGAGATCTTCTTATAGCCATTTTTCCTTTTGCTTTTTGGTAGCTTCGTGTTTCCATTGCTTCCTTGTCCTTGTGTTTCTGTTTTCTTTATTTTGGTTGGCTTTTGTGTGTTTTCCCTCTGGTCCTTCTTGTTTTATATTATGTATTTCACTTCTGAATTTTCTGTGTGTGGTTTCCATTACGAATATGTAAAGGAAAGTTATATATATACAGTTGTCCATTCTCTTCTGCTCATGCCTTATCTCCATTCTCCTTTGCAAATTTAGGTCTTTGAATCCTCCCCTTTTCAGACATTGTTGTCTCAGTTTGTCCCTATGTATTCTGAACGTTCATTACTATCTTGCTATAGAAATTCTCTTATTATTATTTAAGCCTATACTGCGCTGTTCTTAGTAAGGGTTGCACTCCTCTGCTTCTATTTGTCCGATAGTCACCTTATTCCTAATTATTATAGTTGTTTTTTGTCATTTTGTTTTAGGTGATCTGACTCTTTTTAGTATTTTCTGTAGTGCAGGGCTCACAGTGGAGAATTCCTTCAATGTTTGAATGTCTGGAAAGGTCTTAATTCTTCCTATCTAAAGGAGAGCTTAGCTGGATCCATTATTTAGACTGGTAGGTCCCTTCACTTAATAGTTTAAATATTTCATTCCATTCCTTTCAGGCTGTAAGATCTACATTGAGAAGTCTGACAATAATCTAATGATTTTTTTTCCTCTGTAAGTTACCATTTTCTTGTCCCTGGCTGCCCTGAGAATTCTGTCTTTGTTATTGATTTTTGATCATTTTAATATAGTGTGTCTTGGTGAAGGCCTTTTTGGATTGAGATAATTGGATATTCTGTTGACTTCTTGAATTCTCAGCTCCAGATCATTCCTTAGATTTGGGAAATTCTGGTCAACTATTTGTCTGAAAATGCTTTCTAGTCCCTACTCCTTTTCCTCACCTTCGATAATGCCCATTATTCTTATGTTCCCTCTCCTGATGGGATCAGCTAGTTCTTGTATTTTTGCATTCTTTTTCATTCTTCTATTTCTCTCTTCCTCCTTCTGATTGATTTCTAGATTTCTCTCTTTGATATCACTGATCCTTTTCTCTATTTGGTCGACTCTATTTCCCCAGCTTGCTATTTCGTTTTTCAACTCTTGCAATGTGTTCTTCATATCCAGAAGGTCTATTTGGTTCATTATGAGAGTTTCAGTCTTTTTACTCTGCTTATCTAGTTGTTTTTTCAGTTCATTTGTGGAATTGTCAATTTGAGTTGTTTGGATTTCTTGATTTTTTTCAGAAGTACCATCCTGAATTCTGTCATTAAGTCGCATATTTCTATGTCTGTAAGGTTATTTTCTGGAGATTTTTCTCTTTCTTTCTGAGATGCCTTGTCACTTTGATTGTTCATGGTGTTTAATAGCCTATTTCTCTTCCCGGGCATTAATGGAAGTGTATTCTGTTGTTTTTCCAGAAAGATTTATTATATAAAGGTCTCTTTAGCTTGCTGCAAAGAAGGTGCTTTTCTTTTGGTTTCCCATAGGTCACGTCTAAGCTTCTTGGATGCCTGCTCTATATAAAGCCTAAATGTGTTTTTTATTTTCTCGTAGATATTTAATCACATTTGCTACTCTCAGTTTCTGTCCCTGTCAGTGTTAGCAACAGTTTCAGTAGCATTTGCTCAGATTTCCTTGGGTCTCCAGGGTGATCAGCCTTGGATGGTATGGGGGAGGGCCTCTCTGGGTTGGGAGTTGGGGGCTGTGGGTCAGCCTCGGTTTTGCAACCAGGTCCGGTAAAAATCATCTGTTGTTTCTTTGCGGTCCCATCCTGCTTCTCTGCTTTCTGTCCTGATGACTTGGCCCTGCTACAGGATGCTAGAAGTTCTAGCACTTCCAGACAGGGTGATCAGGGAAGTCGCTGCACCTTCACCCCTCCCCCTCCTCCAGTAAGAAGCTCTGGCGGCTGTGGGAGACAGCTTCTTTATTTCTCAGATTCCACTGCTCAACACTAGGGGTTCTGACCGCTCAACATTAGGGGTTCTGACCTATGGTAGCTCTTATGCACAGATCCCACACTCAGACGTGCTGGTGTGCAGTTTGGGTGTTTTTTGTTGAGTTTTAGATGTTCAGCTTATTGTTGTTTAAAGGGGAGAAATTTAAGGACGTCTCTCACTCTGCCATATTTCCCAGAATAAAGTTTTTTTTTTCAATTAAGGCATTTACATTGGTCTTTTTTTAGACATCATGCTATTATTACACACTTAATAGTCTACACTACAGTGTAAACATACCTTTTATATTCACTGAGAAACCAAAAAAAATTGTGACTCACTTTATTGTGATATTTGTTGCAGTTGTCTGGAATCAAACCTGCAAAATCTCCCAGGTATGCCTGTTTTTATATTTTGGAGAAGTAATGAATATTTTATTCTAATTTTTAAATGTCTTTAATGTAATTTTAATTGCCTGCTTTTTAAAGTTTATTACTAGATAAATCCATCTGAATAATATAATTAATGTCACTATCCTAAACCAAAAGGAAATTATGTAAGCAATTAAGCTGTATTCTAACTTGTCTTTCATTTAGTTACAAAATAGGGAAAAGACTTCCAGCAACATCTCTGTTTTCTTTCTTTTAGTTCTTTCAATTTGAAACTTGTTACAAACAAGCATAAAATCACATCTGGTAAAACTCACTAGTGGTAGAAGATAGGAGTTCTTAGTCTCTTTACCAGTTTTATTTTACATAGTAAAATTGTATAAATGCATATTTATTGAGGATTAGCTATGTGCCAGGCACTGTTTTAAGTGCTATCCAAGTGGAAACATTTTAGTCTTCACGATAGTTCTGTGAGCATTCAACTGTCATCATACCTGTAACACAGGGTAAACCAAGAATAGAATGCTCACTAAAGATCACACAGCTATTAGGGTGATACCTGAAATTTATCCATCTGAACTACTATCTTTGCAGTCTGAAATGTGCCAGGTTACACCATTTACCAGCCACCAAATCTTCTGCCCTCCAAGTATCCCACCTTCTGTACAAAGGATATCATCTAAGTTACATATTGAATCTAGATGAAGGATTATGTGGATGGACTAGGACTTTGCAGGGACTAGCTGTTTTTCCTGTCCTTACTAAGAAACAGAAGGAATTACACAATGAGCTCCAGCTTCTTTTCTCTTCTCTCACAGCTGAAGTTACTGGAGACAGGCAGAGCCCAAGGTTTTGCATTACATGTGCAGGTTTCTAATCCTTGTACCTAGAGAAATACAAGTAACGCCCACGAATTCCCGTGCCAGGAAGTCAGGACACATTCCATCCATTAAATAAATACTCAACTGGAAAGAGCTAACCATCAATTTCTTTTTTTATGATAGAAGTTTCTGATATCTATGGTGTGGCTCTAGAGCTTGTTAGCAAAGCTCAGTAAAATCTAGAGATTTTACTGAGCTTTGCTAACATGATCCTCCTTACAAAGGCAAAAATTAGGAGTGAGTACATAACACAGCTACAGTGTTGGTTGCAGCAGTTGTTATCCATGTAAATGCTGTCTTGCTGTAAGACACCGTTTACAATATCAGGACTGCTTTGCAAAGCAGCAAACCACAATTTTACCACCCCATCCTATTCAGCCCATGACTCCTTTCCCTCTTTAAGTGCCCATCAGCTTAGATTCTCCTCTAGGCAGTATAAGCCCTGAAAATGCCGAGTTCTCTGCAATTAAAAGTTCCCTGGACCATACAGCATGCAGCACTAACCTATTATGAAGGCACTTTTCAGTTTTCTACTCTGATATCCATCCAATATAGTTAAAAGTCAGTCTCCAAAGTATGACAGACACTTTTTGCCCTTGATGAGTGATTAGGAAATCTGAAAACAATTCACTGAATATTAAGGAAAGATTAAGTTAAAAACATTCAGGCTTGCAGCAAGTAAAACTAGGAATTATCCTGCCTTATATCATATTTTAGATAAAACTATACTGTAAAATTTTATAAGAAAAGGAAGAGAATTTAGCATGGTGAAAAAGGAACTAGTGGCATGAAGGAGGAGGGAAGTAAAAATTTCTTTTTACACCTACAGTTTGTAAGGCAATGTGTAGGTGTATTTTACTTTGTTTAAATTCATTGATATTACTTCCTTTTAAAAACATAGTTTTAAAATTTTCGAGATTGGTTTATTTTTTCAAGTTGTTATTCAATCACTTGAATCAGATTTGAATTTTAATTTCTGCCTGGCATGATTGAGAACTGTTATTTTTCTTTATACTATTTTAGTCCCAAACATACCTAATCATAAGGATCACCTAGGACTGTGATAAAAGTAGAGATTTTCAGGCATAGACGTTATGTTTGGGTATATGAATTCTATATTCTTTCCTTGAAGTTTTTATTTTGAAAATAAAAATATTCAAATATCTACCTTCACCTAGATTCAGCAGTTGTTGAAATTTGTCACTTTTGTGCTATGCTGTATCATTCGCCACTCTTGATAGTTGAATAGATAGATGAATGGTGGATAGATGGTAATTT
>NW_011888878.1:2991778-2996257 GCF_000151845.1 Pteropus vampyrus
TTTTTTTGTCCTGTTCATTCGTTGCTCTGTTTTTTTGTCCTGTTCATTCGTTGCTTTTAGGTTTATATCCCACATGTAAGTGATATCATGTGATTTTCAACTTTTTCTGTCTGACTTATTTCGCTTAGCATGATTATCTCGAGTTCTATCCATGTTGTCGCAAATGGCTGCATTTCATCTCTTCTTATGGCTGAGTAATATTTCATTGTATATATGTACCACAGCTTCTTTTTCCAATCGCTTATTGTAGGATGCTTCAGTTACTTTTGTATCCTGGCCAACGTGAATAATGCTATGAACATCGGTGTGCAAATATCTTTTCGGATATGAGTTTTCAAGTCTTTGGGGGTAAATATCCAGTAGAGGGATCAATTCTTAGTTTTTTGAGGAACCTCCATACTGTTTTCCATAGTGGCTATACCAGTTTGCAGTCCCACCAGCAGTGTATGAAGGTTCCTTTTTCTCCACATCCTCTCCAACATTTGTTATTACTTGTCCTATTGATAACAGCTATTCTAACAGGTATGAAATGATATCTCATTGTGGTTTTGATTTGCATTTTCCTAATAGCTAATGATGTTGAACATGTTTTCGTATAATTACTGACCATTTATGTCTTTTTGACAGAAGTGTCAGTTCAGGTCCTCTGCCCATTTTTTGATTGGATTGTTTGTTTCCTTGTTGTTACTGAGTTGAATGAGTTCTTGGTATATTTTGAATATTAGGCCCTTATCGGAGGTATTGCTTGCAAATTTATTTTCCCATTCTGATGGTTGTCTCTTTACTTTTTTGCCAGTTTCTTTTGCTGGGCAGAAGCTTTTTAGTTTGATGTAGTCCCATTCATTTATTTTTGCTTTTACTTCCTTTGCCTTTGAAGTCAAATTCATAAAATTCTCTTTAAGTCTAAGGTGTGTGAGTTTAGTTCCTATATTCTCTTCTATGCAACTTATTGTTTCAGGTCTTATATTCAGATCCTTTATCCATTAGGAGTTAATTTTGGTATGTGGTGATAGACGGCAGTCTACTTTCATTCTTTTGCAGGTGGATTTCCAGTATTCCCAGCACCGATTATTGAAGAGGCTTTCCTTTCTCCACTGTATATTTTTGGCTCTTTTGTTGAAAATTATTTGCCCATACAAACCTGGGTTTACTTATGGACTCTTGATTCTTTCCCACTGGTCTGTGTGTCTGTTTTTTCTGCCAATACCATGCCTTTTTGATTATTGTCACTTTGCAGTATAGTTTGCAATCAGGCAGACCGATGCCTCCAGCCTCGTTCTTTTTTCTCAGGATGGCTTTGGTGATTTGGGGTCTTTTGTGTTTCCATACAAATCTGATGATTTTTTGTTCTATTTCTTTAAAAAATACTGATGAGATTTTGATGGGGATTGCATTAAATCTGTATAATGCTTTAGGTAATAAAGTCATTTTACTCTTTTGATTCTTCCAATCCAAGAAAACGTAATATCTTTCCATTTCTTTGTATCTTCTTCAATTTCTTTTATAGGGTTTTATAGTTTTCATCATATAGGTCCTTCACATGTTTCGTTAGATTTATTCCTAGATAATTTATTCTTTTTGTTGCATTTGCAAAAGGAATTATTTTTTCCACTTCTTTTTCTGATGCTTCATTATTATAGTATAGGAAAACTATGGATTTTTTTAACATTGATTTTGTATCCAGAAACTTTACTGTATTTGATTATTGTTTCTAGTAGTGTTCCTTAGGGTTTTCTATATAGAGAATCATGTCATCCACATATAGTGACAGTTTGAGTTCATTTCCGATTCGGATGCTTTTGATATATTTCTCTTGTCTGATTGCAGTCGCCAGGACTTCCAATGTTATATGAATAACAATGAATAACAGTGGCATCAGTGGACAGCCTTGTCTTGTTCCTGATCTTAAAGGAAAGGTTTTTAGTTTTTCACCATTCAATATAATGTTGGCTGAGGGTTTGTCATATGTGGCCTTTATTATGTTAAGGTACTTTTCTTCTATACCGATTTTGTTAAGTGTTTTGATCATAAATGGATGCTGTATCTTGTCAAAGGTTTTTTCTGCATCTATTGATATGATCATATGATTCTTATTTTTTAATTTGTTTATGTGGTGTATCACATTAATTGATTTGAATGTATTGGACCATCTCTGTGCCCCAAGGATGAATCCTGCTTGGTCATGGCGTATAATCTTTTTAATATGTTGCTGTATTTGGTTTGTTAGGTACTTATTTAGTTTTTTTGCATCTGTGTTCGTGAGAGATATTGGTCTGTAGTTTTTTTTTTTTTGTGATATCTTTACCAGGTTTTGATATCAGAATAATATTAGCCTCATAAAATGAGTTGGGAAGTATTGCCTCTTCCTCGATTTTTTGGAAGATTTTGGGAAGAATGGGTATTAAATCTTTCAATGATTGGTAGAATTCACTAGTGAAGCCATCTTGCCCTGGACTTTTACTTTTTGGTAGGTTTTTGGTGGTTGTTTCAAATTCCATACTGCTAATCTGTCTATTTATATTTTCTAGTTCTTCTTGATTCATTCTGGGAAGTTTTTATCTTTCTAAGTACCTGTCCATTTCTTCTAGGTTATTATAATTGGTGTTATATACTTTTTCATAGTATTTCTTGTATGATCCTTTGTATTTCTGCAGTGTCTGTTGTAATTTATCCTCTTTCATCCCTGATTTTGTTTATTCGTGTTCTTTCTCCTTTTTCTTTAGTGAGTTTAGCCATCAGTTTGTCAATTTTATTAACCTTATCAAAAACCAGCTCTTTGTTGCATTTACGTTTTTCTATTCTTTTTTTTTGTTTTCAATTTTATTTAATTCTGCTCTAATTTGATTATTTCTTTCTTTTTGCTGACTTTAGACTTTATTTGTTCTTCCTTTTCTAGTTTAAGATGAAGCGTTAGGTCGTTTATTTGGGTTTCCTCTTGTTTTTTGAGATAGGCCTATAATGATATGAACTTTCCTCTTACGGCTGCTTTTGCTGTGTCCCAAAGTTTTGATATGTTGTACTATCATTATCATTTGTTTCTGTGTATCTCCTGATCTCTCTTTTTATTTCTTCTTTGACTCAGTCATTCTTCAGTAGCATGTTGTTTAATGTCCATGCATTTGTGGTTCTTCTCACTTTCTTTTTACGGTTGATTTCCAGCTTCAAAGCATTATGATCAGAGAATATGGTTGGTATGATTTTAACCCTCATATTTGATGAGGCTATCTCTATGTCTCAGTATGTGGTCAATACTTGAAAATGTACCATGTGCACTAGAGAAGAATGTATAGGCAGCTGTTTGGGGATGAAAGGCTCTGTAAATGTTAATTATATCCAGTTGGTCTAATGTGTCATTTAAGGACGTTATTTCCTTATTGATTTTCTGTTTGGATGATCTGTCCATATCCGCCAGGGGGGTATTTACGTCCCCTGCTATGATAGTGATTGGTCTGTTTCTCCCTTTAGTTCTGTTAGTAATTGCTTCATATATTTTAGGGCTCCCTGATAGGAAGCATAGATATTAATAAGTGTTATGTCTACTTGACATGACACTTCATTATTATCAAGTGTCCCTCAGTATCTTTTTTTACCTTTTTTATTTTGAAGTTTATTTCATCCAATATTAGTAATGCTACTCCCACTTTCTATGAATGCCGTTTGCTTGAAATATTATTTTCTATCCTATCACTTTTGAGTACAAAGTTATCTTTGAGCTGAGATGTGTCTTCTGGAGGCAGTGTATGGTTGGATTTTGTTTTTTGATTCATTCTGCAACTCTGTGCCTTTTCATTGGTGAGTTCAGTCCATTTACATTGAGGGCAATTATTGAAATATGAAGTTTTCCTATAGCCATTTTATCTTTTGCTTCCTGGAAGCTCAGTGTTTCCATTGTTTCTTGTCCTTGTCTGTCTGTTTTTGTTTTTGTTTAGTTTAGTTTAGTTTTGTTTTGTTTTATTTTGGTTGGGTGTTGTGAATTTTCCCTCTGGTTCTTCTTGTTTTATTTTTATACTTCAGTTCTGAATCTTTGGCATGTGGTTACCATTATAAATTGGTAGAGGATAGTTTTATATATATAGTAGTCCATTCTTCTGCGTGTGCCTTATCTGCATTTCCCTTTGCGATTTTGTATCTTTGAATCCTCCCCTTTTCTGTCATTGTTGTCTCAATTTGTCCCTATGTATGCTGAATGTTCATTACTATCTTGCTATAGCAAATTTCTTCCTACTGTTTAAGCTTGGTAATGGTTGCACTCCTCTGCTTCTATCTGCCTGCTATTCATCTTACTCATAGTTATGTATATTTTTTGTCATTTTGTTTTAGGTGAGTTGACCTCTTTCAGTATGTCCTGTAATGCAGGCTTCATAGTGGAGAATTCCCTCAATTTTTGTATGTCTGAAAAGGTCTCTATTTCTCCTTTATATATATAGGAGAGTTTAGCTGGATCCATTATTCTGGGCTTGTAGTTCCTTTCACTTAATA
>NW_011888878.1:2996307-2998777 GCF_000151845.1 Pteropus vampyrus
TATTTATTCTCCAATGGCTTGCTCTTATTTTTTTCAGTATTGTAAGTTTGAGATTCATCTCTATTGCTGTGTTTGGCTGTACTTCGTTTTTACTACATTAGAGCAGGTCCTCAGATAAGGTCTTTTTGTTCAATGTCGTTTTGTTAAAATGTTGATGAGGTACTGTAGGAACTTAACTCTTGTTTATATTGATTGGCCTATGGTAAAGTTGGTTTTGTTGTCTGTCATTTGGCTTAAAGTCACAGAACCTATCTATGAGTTAAGCAAGGACCTTCCGTGTACTGTTTTTATCATATGAATATACCAGAATCCAGTAGACCATTGATGAACATTTGGAATGTTTCTAGTTTCTTTTAATATGAACAGTGTGTCAAGAACATTCTTGTACATAACCTTTGTGTACATGTGCAAGAGTTACTTGAGATTGTGCTCCTAGGAACATCCACAATTTAAGATTCCGGAAAGGTGTTGTTTTCCTAAATAACAGAAGCTACCATCATTAAAGGAATAGGATCGATTCCTTGAACACCTTTGGTTGACCTGCAACTGGATCTGGATTTTTGGTATGTCTCAGAACACTTTTTACTGTTAAGACACATGGGACACTGTACAACTAAGTTCCAGAGGTGAGTGGAAGTTGTCCAAGACTGGTGGAATTCTGACCCACCTTGTGCAGGCAGTCATTTGAGCTGGGAGTCTACATACTGGCTTATGCCATGATGACATTCACTGAGCTCAGTATATTGATTACTCATATGATGTTCTTATGCTTCTTTGGTATACCTACTCCATATTGATGACTTTCTACTCTTCTTGAACAACACAATGAACACATCCTGTACTTGATCAACTGGATGACACATTGGAAAGAACTTGGACTTTGGATTTAGAAGTCCTTGAGTTTAACTAGGTTGGCCATTTACATACTAGAGAAATGCTGTTATAGTTAGAAATAATATATAAAAAGTGCTCCATTCTTTGCCTGACATTTGATAAGCATTAAGTAAAGTATAGTCCTACAGATGTTGTTCTTGTTATTTCTCATCACCCAGAATTCAGAAGCCTGAAATATTGAAATTCCTTTCTCTGATACTCTTTTCTTCTTTCATGAATGAATTAATGAAATTTCTCCCCTATCCCTTATTTCAAATTTCATCTCACTTTCCAGTTTACTTTTCTGTGTTAGTCTTATAATGTTCACACACACACACACACACATTATTGACTTAAATGTTTAACATGTCTTCTTGTGGTCTCTTCTTAAACATAACATGTACTGACTTGAACTTCTGATTTCTACCCTCCCCAGTCTCCACCATTTTCCTCACTTTCCTCTCTAGTTCAGTTAATGGTGTTGCCATCAACTCAGTTACCCTGGCCGAAAACCGAGACCTATCCTTGACTCTTTAACTTAGTCCATCAGTATGTTCTGCTTCCAAATCATATCATGCCTTTGACCACATCTAACTCTCTATCCCTTGTCAGCATTAGCTCTCATCTGGGTTACTGCTGCTATCCCTTATCTCTGCTCCCTGCCTGTACTCTTACCCTTCAGGATAAAAGTATGAATCAGATCTGATCACTGATTAAAGCCCTCCGAAGACTACCTACAGTTACAACAGATTCCATTTTCTCATGGCCTTTAGGTAAAATCAGACCTCTGTCTCTGTTCCTTACCATGGTGAATCTCTTCATTCACCATGCCTAGTCACCCCTGACCTCTCTCTCTTCCTTCACTATACCAAGCTCAGTGTCACCCTAGGGCCTTCACTCTCACTTTTCCATCTCTCTGGAACTCTCTTCCCATGTTTTTGGTGTACTGTCTTCTTTTATAGTTCAGATAGCTCAAAGGTCACCTCCTGAGACAGGCTTTCTCTGACCCTTCTGGAATTTTCCATTCATGTTTTTCTTAAACCTTTTCTTAAACCTTTACTTCATAGCTATACTATCTAAATTTAATCTTAAATATTCGTTGACATGTTTTTAAATCTTATTCCACTTAAATGTAATATCTAGCAGAGTGGCTCTCTGGTTTACTGCTATATTTTCAACATCTAAAATAGTGCCTGGTACATAATAGATGCTTAGTAAATATTTCTTGAATTAATGAGTGATGGACGAAAGGTAACTGGAGGCCAAAGAATCCCAGAACTTGTTACATGTATCACTAAGTAAGTATATAATGTATATAATGTATGAAAATGTTTTACTTTTCAGGATTAATTGGAATTCTTCAAAATGTCAGGTAAGTTTTTGTGAATAAATTTTAATATGCTTTATTTTCAAATGTGAATTGCGTAATTGCTATCCTTAAAAAATTGGAGTTTAATTTAGAAGTTTTTTATGTTTAATATTTGGAGCATATGAACATTCCTATCTATCTTCGATAGAAATCATTTAAAAAGATTTATATTGGCACATATGTACTGAAAGACCTCTAACATATATGGGGAAATTTGGGCAAAGTAAG
>NW_011888878.1:2998827-3083260 GCF_000151845.1 Pteropus vampyrus
GTTTAGTTTAGTTTTGTTTTGTTTTATTTTGGTTGGGTGTTGTGAATTTTCCCTCTGGTTCTTCTTGTTTTATTTTTATACTTCAGTTCTGAATCTTTGGCATGTGGTTACCATTATAAATTGGTAGAGGATAGTTTTATATATATAGTAGTCCATTCTTCTGCGTGTGCCTTATCTGCATTTCCCTTTGCGATTTTGTATCTTTGAATCCTCCCCTTTTCTGTCATTGTTGTCTCAATTTGTCCCTATGTATGCTGAATGTTCATTACTATCTTGCTATAGCAAATTTCTTCCTACTGTTTAAGCTTGGTAATGGTTGCACTCCTCTGCTTCTATCTGCCTGCTATTCATCTTACTCATAGTTATGTATATTTTTTGTCATTTTGTTTTAGGTGAGTTGACCTCTTTCAGTATGTCCTGTAATGCAGGCTTCATAGTGGAGAATTCCCTCAATTTTTGTATGTCTGAAAAGGTCTCTATTTCTCCTTTATATATATAGGAGAGTTTAGCTGGATCCATTATTCTGGGCTTGTAGTTCCTTTCACTTAATAATTTGAATATTTGATTCCACTTCTTTCTGGCTTGTAAGGTTTATGCCAAGAAGTCTGACAATAATTTAATAGGTTTTCTTTATAGGTTACCTTCTTCTTTTCCTTGGCTGCTCTGAGAATTCTGTCTTTATCGTTGATTTTTGATAATTTTAATAGTGTGTCTTGGAGAAGGCCTTTTTGGGTCAAGATAATTAGATGTTCTTTTGACTTCTTGAATTCCAAGTTCCATCTCATTCCTTAGATTTGGGAAATTCTCATCAACTATTTGTCTGAAAATGCTTTCTAACCCCTGCACCTTTTCCTCCTCTTTGAGAATGCCCATTATTCTTGTTTCCTCTCCTGATGATGTCAGCTAGTTCTTGTATTTCTCTTTCATTCTTTTTCTTTTTTTGGTTTCTATCTTCTTCCCTCTGATTTATTTCTAGATTTCTGTCTTCGATATCACTGATCCTTTCCTCCATTTGGTTGACTCTATTTCCCAAACTTGTTATTTCATTTTTCAACCTTGCAGTGTGTTCTTCATCTCCAGAAGTTGTATTTCATTCTTTTTGAGGGTTTCAGTCTCTTTGCTTAAGAACTCATTCTGCTCATCTACTTGTTTTTTTCAATTCCTGAAATTGTTGATATGAATTGTTTGGATCTAATTGTGTTTTTTCAGAAGTATCATCCTGAATTCTCTGTCTCTTAAGTTGCATATTTCTGTGTTTTTAAGCTTATTTTCTAAGATTTTTCTCTTCTTTTCTGAGATGACTTGTCACCTTGGTTGTTCGTGGTGTTTAATGGACTATTTCTCCTCCTGGGCATTAATGGAAGTGTATTCTGCTATTTTTTTCCAGAAAGATTTTTTATATAAAGATCTCTCTTTAGCCTGTTGCAACTAAGGCGTTTTTCCTTTGTTTTCCAATAGGTGGCATCTAAGTTTCTTGGATCCCTGCATCATATAAAGTCTTATTTATAATGCCTTTTGTTTCCTTATAGATTTTGAATCATGCTCACTACCCTCAGTCTCAGTCCCTGTCAGTGTTAGCGACAGTTTCAGTAGCATTTGCTCAGATTCCCCTGGGGCTCCATGGTGTTCGGTCTTGGAGGATATGGGGGGATGGGCCCTCTTCTTTGGAGGTTAGGGGCTGCAGCTCAGACTCACATTTTGCAGTCTGTTAATAAGCAGCTGTTGCTTCTCTGCCATCTCTACTTCTCTGCTGTTCCCACCTCTCTGCTTTCTGTTCTAATCCCTGGATACTGCCGCTATGTGGAGCTCACAGCTCTCCCAGTAAGGGTTGTTCAGAGAACCCACTGCACGTTCTCCTCTCCCCCTCATCCTGCAGGTAGCTCTGGCTTATTTGTTCTCCCAGTCAACCTCTCAACTCCTGGGATTCTGACCTTTGGTAGCTCTTTGTGCGTATCCCACGCTCAGACTTGCTGGTGTGCAAATTGGTTGTTTTTTGTTGAGTTTTGGATGTTCATCTTATTGTTGTTTCAATGGGAGAGATTTGGGGACAGCTCTCTGCCATGTTTCTGACATCACAAGATTGCTTTTCAAGTTAATTAACTTATTAATGGAGTAATTCAATAAATATTGAATACCTATAGGGCATAAGTAGTTTACTAGATGTGAATTAGAACATATTCCTGTCTTGTCTTCATAGGATTTATAGGTTACTGAGGAAGGAGGCTGTACAAACATTGATAACATTCTCCTTGCTCAATTATGGGTATATGAAGAGGACTTTGTAGGGGCACAGAAGATAATACTGACTCTACTAAGGACCTAAAGGTAGCCCTAACTGAGGAAGTCATGTTTTCCTGGCACGATAAGTAATTTCTCAGTCAGACGAAAGCAAGAAGCAACTATCTCTGGGCATAGAGAACAATATGTCCTAAAGCACAGGTCATATAGGCCTGGTATGAAGCAAGCATGAGATAAATGGCAAGAGAATGAAAGCGAATGACCTTGACTGCTAATTAAGGAACTTGTAATTCTCCAGATACTTTAATAAGTCTACATGCACTGCTGGTGGTGATGGTTCAGGAAAAATGGATACTCATACTGCTAGTGGAAATTTGAGCTATTATAGTGTTTTTAAGAAGTAATTTTGCAACGTGTAAAATTTTTTAAATTAAAAATATATTTTTGGCTAAAGGAATAGTTTTAATCAGGATTGTATTTTAAGTACATTTTAATGACTTAGGAAATGATAAAGTTCTAGCAATATTTCTTTAAATATAAATTTGTATATATTTCGAGGTAGAAACCATTGAATTAGGCCATGAAAGGACAGAAGAACCCCAATATCCATAGGATGATGCAGATATGTTGTTTCGGCCCCAGACATATGATCCACGGTGCTCAGGTGGCCTTTGTTCCTGCAATGTTTTTTGAAAACAGTAGGGCTTTATTTTCCCCTTCCACTCATGCCTATGCATGTTGTATATATCTGATCAAGTGTAACCCCTCATTAATGGCTTACCCTCACTAAATCCAAGGTTTTGACAATCTTAAATTATAATTCTTCTGTATCCGACCATTTCTCTATATTTTATTTCAGTGACTATTAACATGATCTACATCATCTAGCTTATTTTCACCGATCACTTTCTATCCAAGTACCTAGATTCCAGTAGAACAGAAGCTCCACAATTTCTGAGAAGTAAACGCTGGTTTTAAATCACATTCTGCTCATATCAGAGTGTCTGTCTATTCCTCTATTTATCAAAAAGAGAGTGAGAGACATCCTTCAAATTAAATGACTAGATAAGTTGGAAAATATTATGGTGCTGAGTGTACAACTAATGAATTTTGTTATGAAATAGTAGCAAAATTTTACTGTGATCGCCATCTAGTGGCTGAACTTTATACTTTCTTACGGTGACACAGATGATGTCCTTGTGATTCACAGTAAGGAGATTGAAATACTAGAAATATTTGGCTTTAATGAATTTTTTAAAATTCAGTTATATAATTTCTATTTGCATTATAGTATATGTTATTCTTGAACATATAATGGATATATGTCCATCCTGAAAATAATTTTGTCCCAAATATGTTTTTAAAAATAGTTAATAAAGAAACCTTTGTCATACGTAGTCTGTTTAAAGAGAAATTAATGTAATTTCTTGAAATAAAAAAAGGATGATAATGTTCACAGTATTAAAGAAAACACAAATTCCATGAGGTGGTATTTCTCACACCAGTATTAGCAGGACAGTGCTTCATCACAGACTTCTTTTTTTTAAACAGTGTGGCACACTATAGTTACACAAAGTTAAACATGTTTTGTTTTGTTTTCCTGCAGAATTAATTACAACCCTTAATGACATTTTAAAACTCAAAAGGGAGTATAATATGTTGGTTTTCCACACAAAATTTGTCATAGTTTTTCTTGTACTTCTCATAACATCTCTGAACAATACAAACTTATACTAAAATCAATTGATTACATAAATTCGTATGTAATTTTTCTTAGAAACGTAATCTTTAAACTGAAAAGCCTCATAATCTAAATTATAATTTTCTTTATGATTTAGTGATCCTCAAATTTTATTATATGAGATACTTTTATGTTATAATAACATGGTTAATATCACAAGAATTAATTATCAACTCATTGAAATGTTATAACAATTAGTATTCTTAAGATAGTTAATACATCTACAGCCCTGCTACCCTGAACAAGCCCAATCTCGTCTGATCTTGGAAGCTTAGCAGGGTTGGGCCTGGTTAGTATTTGGATGTGGAACTACTAGGAAGACGAGGTGCTGTAGGCGTAAAAATTAAAAAAATAAGAGAGTGTAAGCTGACAAGGTCCTTGCAATCTGTGAGGTCAACCAAGTGTTGCTTTGCCTAAAAAAAAAAAGATAGTTTATATGACTTTTAGTTGCATTGTTTTTAGTTAACAGTTCTAAAATAGCAAGGAGGAATATCTAATTTCTAGTCCAAGTTGAGTACCCTTAAACACAGTTCTTACAGGAATTAAAGACAATTCATGACAGACCGAAACATGTAATTTCTTTCATTTTTTCCTAACACATTAGATCTTTTTTAAATCTCATTTAGCTCTAATTTGACATTGTTTCTAGTTACCATTTTTCCTTTAGTCTCTCCTGACTCATCTCTGTTCCCTACCCTTAAAAACTGGTATTCTCTAGAGTTCCTTGGTGCACTCCCTTGTCCTTCCCAGCCCTGCTCTCTGTCACCTCTTCCATTCACCTATCCTTTACCCTCTCTCCTAAGTCTTCACCCTCTATTCTTTATCTATACTTGAGACCTGTAGGGACCCAAGTCAGGACCTCGAGAATCTTTTCTCACTTTCAATCTATTGAAACCATGGTAATATCCGTGGTTTCATTTTCCTTTAACTACTTACGAATTCCTTCTCACCGCATCAGTCTCTTTGCTCTAAACTTGCATTTCCAATGGCCTATAGACCACTTCCCCTGGATGACCCTGAGTCTCAAACTCAATGATTCTCAATCCAGCTTTGGTATCTTGCCCCTGAACACACACCCTCTATTCTTTATCTATACTTGAGTCAGGACCTCGAGAATCTTTTCTCACTTTCAATCTATTACCAAGACAATACTGTTCTTAAATGTCCTTATTTTTCCACTCTTTGGTCTTTTCATCACGATCAAACTTTCTTGACTTCCTTCTGGACTCCTGTAAGCACCTTTAACTACTCTAACCTTCTTACTCATAAAGGCTCTAAATATACAACTAATCACTCCACTTTCCATTTTATCAGCATAAAATTCAAAAAAGTTCAAGTTCTTTGCTCAGAATATAGATCTTTTATAATTTTTATTCCCTCCCCACCTTTCTTTCTAGCCTAATCTGCTCAATCTCCATACATGCCCTTTACTCCTGCAGTACTGAGATCCCCTGTGCAACTGCTCATTGTGTACATATTCTCCCTGTAAAACCCTTGCCCATCGTGGGTTGCTGGCTAGGTCTAATGTGTCAGCACTTAAAAAATAAGATACCTCTTCTGCCTAGGTCAGGTGCCCCTCCTCCGTAATCCCTTCACACACTATGCAGCTACCTCTGATTATACCAGATTCTCACTTCATGGTGACCACTCATTTTTTGTTATAAATCTGTGTATTCTCTATAGAGTGGGATGTCCTTGAAGACAGCATGTCTTTGTATATCCTCCTGTCCCTAGCAGCAAGCACGGCAGCTAGTCCTTGAAATGGGTTTGAGGAATGTTTCTTAGATTAAGGAATGTTGTTTCATTTCATGGCCTTGTTCTCAAATAGTATTATGAGAAATCGTTTTTCAATTCATGACTTTCATGAGTGGTATTTTTATGAGTAACCAAAATGTCCCAGACTTTATCAGCTTCAAAAGCCACTCTTCCCTTTAATGCCCAAGAGGAATCTGAGCCTCTCTCTAATTTACCTTACTGAGGTTGCCGTCTTTGTTTTATTTCTCATCCCAAAGAACTTCTCAGGCAGTGTCCCTTCCTGGTGGTGGCTGGCTTTCTTAGCATTGGCTGACTTCAGACCACTGCTTCGCCTCTACGCTGGTCACCTCTTACTGTCCTGAGACCAACTTTGGGTTGGCTAATCTGTTTTTTTCTGTACTGTGATGTCCCAAGGGCGATGGGAGGGTGTGCAGAACCTAAGGATTTAAGGACTTGAAAATAGCTGCTAGCTACAGTTGTTCTTCCAGTCTATGATTCCAGACCCTCGAGGATCATGTAGCATCCCATTTTCCAAGTTACTCTTCCTAGTCTCTGATCTAGGGGGTAGTATTATCATAATTTAGTTAATGGTACCTCTGTAGTCAGAATATTTGATTATTAATTCTGACTCTGCCACATACTAACTATGGACCCTTCATCACGTTACTTAACCTCTTTATGCTTCAGTTTCCTCCTCTATAAATTAAGGATAATAATAGTACCTACCACATAGGGTTGATTTAATAATGACAAGATTTAATACTTGTAAAGTAGTTATAATAGTACCTAGAACATAAAAGGAACTCAGCAAGTGTTAGCTATTATCTTTTTTTTTTTCATAGTCAGCCTAGCTTCCTCTAATAGGTGTTTCTTCCCGATCTTCATGGTATCCAAAACCCATTTTGGGGGGTTCTCCGAGAGAGTATATTCTCCATCTTATTCCACTCTCTCAAGTATTCTTCATTCTGCTGTAGTAATCTTTTCAAAGAACAGTTACTAATGGAACTATCACATTTTTCAGGAGATATCAGTCCCTGCTCTACACAGGTATGTGACATTACATTCTACTAGAGGTTCTAGCCAGGGTAATTAGGTAAGGAAAAATAAATAAAAGTTATTCAAATTGGAAAAACAAGCAAAACTATATCTGCAGATGAGATGATCTTATATAGAAAGCCCTAAGGAATACACACATATACACACATAGCTACATTAATAAATGAGTTCAGCAGTGTAGTAGGGTACAATATCAATATACAAAAATCTAATGGTATATATATATATACACCAGAAATGAACAATCCAAAACAAAGTAATAGTATAATTCTACATATAATAAAATCAAAAAGAATAAAATACTTAGCATAAATGTAATAAAAGAAGTATAAAAACATGTCTGCTGAAAACAAACTATTGTTGAAAGGAATTAAGACTTAAATAAATGGAAAGATATCCCATGTTCATAGGTTTGAAAAGTAAATATTGTTAGATGGCGATACCCCCAAATTGGTCTGCAGCTTTGACACAATTATCAATTTACCAGTATGCTTTTTTTGAAAAATAAAATTGGCGAGCTAATCTTCAAATATGTGTGGGAATGCAAAGGACTTGGAATAGCCCAAACAATCTTAAGAAGGGGGAAAATTTGGAAGATTCATACTTCCCAATTTCCAAACTTACTACAAAGCTAGAGTAGCCAAAACCTTACAGTACTCTCTTCTTTGGCACTGACAATGGAGGTGGCAGCCATCTCCTATTCTGTATCATGGCCTCCCTCAGAACTTTTGTGAAGCCCAAGGTCATCAAAAAGAGGACCAAGAAGTTTATCTGGCACCAGTCAGGCCAATATGTCAAAATTAAGAGTAACTGGAGGAAACTCAGGAACATTGAAAGTAGGGTATATAGAAGATTCCAGGGCCATGACTTAATGCCCAACATTGGTTATAGGAGTGACAAGAAAACAAAGGACATGCTGCCCAGTGGATTTCGGATGTTTCTGGTCCACAATGTCAGGAAGCTTGAAGTGCTGCTGATGTGCAACAAATCTTACTGTGCTGAGATTGCTCACAACATCTCCTCAAAGAACCATAAAGCCATTGTGGAACGAGCAGCCCAGCTGACCATCAGAGTTAGCAATTCCAATGCCAAGCTGCGCAGCAAAGAAAATGAATAGCTTGTGTGCACATTGTGTTTCTGTTAATAAACCATAAAATTCTGCCAAAAAAAAAAAAAGAAAAGAAAAAGGCCATATAGTACTGGCATGAGGACTGGCATGTAGATCAATAGGATAGAATTCAGAGGCTGGAAATAAACCCAAATGTCTATGACCAATTGAATTTTGACAAAGGTGCTAAAACAATTCATTAGAGAGAGAATAGTCTTTTTAAAAAAATAGTACTGAGATAACTGATTATATTCAAAAGAATGAGTTTCAATACATATTATACCGTATACAAAAATAAACTAAAAATGGGTCAAAACCTGCATGTAAGAGTGATAACTGTAAAATTTACAGAATAAAATATAGGTATACGTATAACCTTGGATGAAGTAGTGATTTCTTAGATATGAGACCTAAAGCACAATCAACCAAAGAAAAATAGATAAAAATTGAACTTAATAAAAATTAAAAACTTTTGTGTCAAAGAATGCTACAAAGAAAATAAAGAATCAACTGAATGAGAATATATTTGTAAATAATCTGGCAAGAAATTTTTATCCTAAGTATATAAATAGCACTTACAATGCAACAAGAAAAAGACAAATGATCCAGTTTTAAAGTGGACTAAGGATTTGAATAGACATGTCTTCAAAGAAGATATACAAATGTCCAAAAGTACATGAAATGATGCTCAATGTCATTAGTCATCAGGAAAATGCAAATTCAAACTGTAATAAAATACCACTTCACACTCAGTAAAGTAACTAAAATAAAAGACAATAACAAGTATTGATGAAGATATGGAGAAATTAGAACCTTTATACACTTCTGGTGGGAGTATAAAATGGTGAAGCCGCTTTGGAAAATAGTTTGGCAAATCTGCAGAAAGTTGAACATGGAGTTAACCACATGTCCCAGTCAATTCCACTCCTAGGTGTATAGTTAAGAAAATTGAAAATATATATGCACACCAGTGTTCACTGCAGTGTTATTTGTAATAGCCAGAAAGTAATAATCCAAATGTCCATCAACTGATTAATGGACACATAAAATGTGATACATTCATACAATGGAGTATTAGTTGGCCATAATAAGGAATGAAGTACTAATACATGCTATGACATGGATGAACCTTGAAAACATGCTAAGTGAAAGAAACCAGACACAAAGGCTTCATATTATATGATTTCACTTATTTAAAATATCCAGATTAGGCAAATCTGTAGAGACATTTGTTTCCAGGGGCTGGAGAAGGGAGATGAGGAATGAGTGCTAATGGGTATGGGGGATGAAACTGTTCTGAAATTGGATAGCAGTCATTAAAAGCACTCTTTTGAAGTTAAGTAGACCTTACTACCTTTGTGACCTTAAACAATAATAATAAACAACAAAAATTTACAGTGCTAATGGTGTGTTAACCCTGTGCTAATTCCACTACAACCTAATGAAGTGGGTATGTTATATTTTCAGAGGAGGAACCTAATGCATAGAGAACATGTTACTTGATGTTCTAAACCTTATTTCGTCAGCTCTGAAATAGGAATAATTATCTCATAAAGTTTAAGAAGACTAAATGAGTTGATATGTAATATGGTTAGTACATTGTTGATACATGGTACACACTCAGAATTGGAACATCTTGTTATTTTTAAGTGGATGCCATGTGCTCTATATCATCTTCGTGTAAAAAGTCATGCTAACTTCATGTAAAAAAAAATCTGGTTTCTTTCACTTAGCATATTGTAGTATTAATAATGTATAACACTTTGTTTTTGAACACAGGACCCCCTGGAGCAGCTGTCCTTCCACCTGCAGGATATCCAGGAGGCTTGCCTATGGGATACTATAGTCCACAGCAGCCCAGTACCTTCCCCTTGTGCCAGCCAACTGGTGGTACCCATCCTATCCAGTACCAGCCTGGCAAATACCCAGTGCCAAATCAGTCTGCTCCAATAACATGGATGCCAGGACCAACTTTTATGCCGGACTGCCCTCCTGGTCTGGAATACTTAACCCAGGTACTCCACACAAATCCAATTCATATTTTCTAGTGAAATGTGACTGAGGATCCAACAAGAGATAAAAAGCTGGATTGAGTCGATAAAGTGATGGTGTCTAGTTTATGAGACTGTAGGAGTGACGGTGCTAATTTCAGAAATGTGAAGGGAGATCAAAGAGTATAGGCATGTTTTTGGTGAGATGAGTATGGTTTTCGTAAAGGATGTATGTTGAATTTTAAAACATTCAGGATGTCCTTTTGAAGGCAGTTTAAAAAATAGGAATATGAATGTAAGAAAAACTATGAAAGATTCTAATTGGGGTGCCATTTGCTTAAAAGTAGAGTTAACATCAAGAAAAGTAACATAAAAAAGAACGGAACAATGGACAGTGAGCGAATTACTGAGTGCCTTAGCCCATGGCCCTTTCTCATCACCTATAGCTTTTATCATCCATGCCTGTCACCCTCCAAAACATGTACTGTAAATAAAAATAGGAGACCTACTAAGTATTGCTCCAGACTAAGTTCCAGAGAACCCCTTGCCACAACACAGTGACTTCCTAATTTATATCAATATAGACATTCTGGAGCTCCCAGAACACCCAGCTCAGAAACTGGGACATTATGCCAAGTTGATATGCCAATAGTATTGTTTAAAAACCTGTGTCAGAAACTCAGAAAGATTGCTTAATGAAAAGAAGATAAAGCTAGTATTGGAAATACTCGAAAGAGGAAGTGTTGAAATACATTACAATAGGGACTTGCCAATATATGTGTTTTCAGTATAGTCAAGCAAGTATTCCTTGGAGTTGACATGTTTCTCTTCAATTTTATGTACTGATAGAGACCCTATTAATCTGCATTGAAAACCATTGGTACAATGTTATAGTGTTCATATTTGAAAGTCAATACAGTTGGATCAGGAAAATCTGGATTTTACATGAGCCCAAAATTTTGTTTTAGTGACATATTAACAAAATGTAATGCCAGCCATTCATGTAAAGTGCTCAAGTAAACTATATTATTTTAGAAGCTTATAAAATCTTTATAAGTTAATGAAGTTTAGAAAATTTTTTATACTCAGTGATAAATAACAAATCGTTTTGGGAAACCCAAGATCTTGAGTCATTTTTTTTTTAGTGAATAGCTTTAATATTATTCATTTAAATGTTAAAAAATTTTCTCAATTTCTTCTATTACTCTGACAGAAGTTACTTTAACATATTTCTGGAATTCTTTCCCTTTCAGGAATGTTTTGAGTTTAAAAAAATGAAAAAGAAACAAAACAGGTTTGGAGCCCAACAAACCTGGTTTTTAATCCCAAACTCTACTCCTTCCTCAGTCTACAACCTTGAATAAGGTTTGTAATGTGCCTAATATTTTTGGCACACATGGCCCATCCAATGGATGATAACTATGTGGATGTTATTAGTTGGAACACCTTGTATGTGAGCAAAAGACACAGAGCCAGTTATGTCCTTTATCATATTCTTTATTCTAGTTTTTTTTGTAATCTCATGTGCAGATTACATAAATCTTTGTCAGGACTGTCAAGATTCTGTAATATCCAAAGTAGTAAGATTTTATTATTTATAGAGTACTGGCTTGTCCAGTAACTCCACTAGTTAGAGAGCTGCTCCTTAACAGCCATAATATTAGTCAGCAAACTTCTACATAAATGGGCATTATTTCTTTAGAATATTTTGCTCAGCAATGGATTCTTTTACCAAGCAGGGAATATTTTTACTTCTCAGTTCTAAATTTTAACATTCTCGATTGTTTTTTTTTCAGTGGCCACTTTTGATATTTTTTAAGACTTGTTTAGACTCCCTCACCTGATTGTGTTTTCATACAAGAAAAAGGTTTTAATGAAGGAGTGTGTACTCTTGGTACCCTACAGTAAGCAATCAAATCACAAAACATTCATGTGTAGTTATTTGAAATTTTATTATCATATTTGTGTGTTTTTCATTAATTAATGTATTCAACAAATATTTAGTGAAATATAGCATTTCAGGCAGTGTTCCGGGCTCAGGGGTTTTTTTTCTCTTCTGCTTGAATGTTCTCAAGTATAACAGATAATGGGTCCATTAAACTGTCTCTCTTTAGAGTGATTCCTAAATAAAGTTAAGGTAAAAGTTTATTTAATGATATTCTCAACCTCCGGTTTCAAGGTATCCCACCTCAGAAAGTTTCCTGTCCTTTGTCTTGATCTTATTCACATGCTTCCTGCCCTCTCAGACCCACCCTTTATTGAAGGGTGCACCTAGGGAAGGCCATGGCCTTTAGTAGCTCAAGTAAGTAGAAGTTGATATGTTAATCTCTTAGAAGTATCTGGCAAATAATATAAAATTGGACACTCTAGCTGATTCACTTCCCCTAAGCCACTGAGAAAATTGCTTTATGACAGTGTTAATTTGTCCTGAACTTCCTAAGCAACTCCAGTCTGTGGGTGACATGTCAGAGACCAGTGAGTAGGGACTAAGTAGAAATAACCTATGTTAACCCAGCTTCTTCTAGATGCTGTTACTAAACGATTTTCTGATATTTTAGATAAATGTTTCAATCTTTTGTAGTAGAACTATGAAAAAGTGTTTTCCTATCCAGACAGCTCTACTAATAACCATCTAGTCAGGTGCAGATAGGCTAATTTCACTTGATTTCAAATTGGTATTTTTGGTAAAATAAAAAAAAAAATTATATTCCATTCAGTTTCAAAAGGATATTTTGATTTCAGTTGATACATTTTAATACCTAGCTCATCAGTTTCTTTTCTAATGCCAATTTGATTTAATTCTGTCATTTCTATCTCTAATTGCTTTGTCC
Source organism: Pteropus vampyrus (assembly GCF_000151845.1). Classification (NCBI taxonomy): domain Eukaryota; kingdom Metazoa; phylum Chordata; class Mammalia; order Chiroptera; family Pteropodidae; genus Pteropus; species Pteropus vampyrus. The sequence continues at coordinate 3,011,548 of NW_011888878.1, forward strand.
TCTCCCAACAGTTGGACAACATACACGTTCTTCAGCATTTTGAGCCCCTGGAAAGTATGTATAATTCCCAGCAGTATTCAGCAGTATTTGAATAAGGTGGAAATTTGCATTATCCAATATCTAGTTCCTTATTTATTTATATTGATCACTTTTTAGTGATTCGGGACAAAACAGGATATCCTCTTTTCAAGAAAATAAGAAAGGGAATTATTTTATATAATTTTACCTATTTATACATTATATATAAGTTCTTAGACTTGAAAAGGATTTATATTTTATCTTGTCAGCCGTCCTACCTTTCACCCATCCCAACTGCTCCGTATTAACTTTTTGTGGATGAGAAAAAGGAGCCAAGGGTCAAAATTAGTTATCCAGGGGCACCAAAGTCGTCAAATCAGTGACAGAGGTGGAAGCAGAATCTAAATCTGCTGAGCTCTAGTCCAGCTCCCTGTTTTGGAAATAAGAAAAGAAATCACAGTTTTTAAAAAGCCATTTTGCTTTAAGCCTTTAAAAGGACTTAAAAAAGTTTTATTATAATTGACATACAATATTATATTAGTTGCTGGTATACAGCATAATGATTTGACATTTATATTCCCTATAGTGTGCTCACCCGAATGACTAGTAACCATCTGTCACCATACAAAGTTATTACAATAATATTGACTATTTTTCCTATGATGTACATTACATCCCCATGACTTTTTTTGTTTTTAATAACTGGAGGTTTGTACCTCTTATTCCCCTTCTCAAGGCCCATTTTAACTACTTCTAATTTAAGATGGCTTTCTCATTTTATTTTTAGTGATGACACATTTTGAAACTAATAATAAGTATGATATTAAAAACAACCTGGACCAGATGGTTTACATTGTAACTGAAGACACAGACGACTTTACCAGGAATGCTTATCGGACACTAAGGCCCTTCGTCCTACGGGTCACTGACTATATGGGCCGAGAAATAATGACAATGCAGAGGCCCTTCAGATGTACCTGCTGTTGCTTCTGTTGTCCCTCCACCAGGCAAGAGGTCAGAGAATGGAAGTTTCCATAGTTTCTTTCTGATCCAACTCCACAGCATGGTTGTGCTCTTTCAAAAACTATACAGAAGAAAATTTTCACTGGCTCTGCCAGTCAGAAAGAAGATAGTGAGGAGGAAGGAAGCCAAACTGCCTCACCTAAGGAAAATTACAAAGGGCTTTTCTCTTGTGGGTTCATGATCTCCAGTGCTAATTGATTGGTCAAGCACAAATTAGTTATTCACTGACCACAATTCTATCAGTTGTATAGTAAATTAGAAATTTATCTATCACATAGAATATAGTCACATTTATCTGAGGGTTCCCAGATAAAGTATGTTAAATTTAAAAATATACTGTTAGATTTGTAAGGGACTTTACTTTTACTCTACCCATCACAATCTACACCTTGCTATATAGATAAAGAAAAAAAATTAAATGCCTGATGAGGGTGTTATGTGGTAGGTGACAGTGCTAGAACTGGAAGTAAATGTGAACTGCTATGCAGTGTCTGGCAGATGGTGTAGTGCTCAATGGATATTGGCTGGATGCATGTGTGCACGCGCGTGTGTGTGTGTTTCCTTATATTGGAGGTGAATTTCTGCCTCTTATCCTTGATTCTTTTGTATAGTAAGCATTTTTTTTTCATATTTATGACTTTGGCTTTGCAAATCAAAGCCTCTAAGAGCAGCCTTCAAGGTTATGGGAAGCCAGGATAGAGTAAAGCAAATCAATATTACAGCTTTAGGCCATATATGGAACTTTTGTCTCACAACATTATCTAGATATTTTTCTGATTTTCCAATTTTACTTATATTCATGTGTGTATATTTAGTTCTATCTACTATGTAGATTCCTGTATTCACCACTACAATTCAATCTGTTCTCTATCCACATAATTTTGTCATTTCAAGAATGTCATATAAACAGAATCATATAGTATGGTACCTTTTAGGACTGGCTATTTTCAATCAGTGTAATTGTCTAAGATTCATATAAATGGTGACATGTATTAATAATTCATTCCTTTTTATGGCTGAATGATATGAATTCTTTAAAAAATTTATTTGTATGCAGTTTTGATTTTTATCTCAACCCTAAACTTATATGAGATCTCAGTCTTAGGAAGGTATCAAATTTATGTTTGTATATTTGTGATTGTATATATATGAACAGTAATATCTGTTTTTAAATAATTTTTATTTTTCGATTACAATTGACATACAATTTTATATTAGTTTCAGGTGTACAACGTAGTGATTACACATTTGTATAACTTACAAAGTGATAACACCGATAAATCTAGTATCCATCTGATACCATACATAGTTATTACAATATTATTGTCTATATTCCTTATGCGATACTTAACATCCCCATGACCATTTTGTAACTACCAATTTGGACTTCTTAATCCCTTCCCTTTGTTCACCCATCCGTCCATCACCCTCCCATCTGGCAACCCTCAAAATGTTCTCTGTATCTGTGAGTTTGTTTCTGTTCTGCTTATTTATTTTGTTCTTTAAATTCCATGTATAGTGAAATCATATGGCGTTTGTCGTTCTATAACATACTCCAGTTAGCATAAACCCTCTAGGCCCATCCATGTTGTTGCAGATGGCAAGATTTTATTCTTTTTTTATGGCTGAGTAATATTTTGGTTTATATATGTACCACCTCTTCTTTATCTATGCCTCCATTGATGGACACCCAGGTCGCTTCCATATCTTGGCTATTGTAAATAATGCTGCAATGAGCATATGGATGCACATGTCTCTCTGAAGTAGTGTTTTGGGTTTCTTAGGTTAAATCCCCAGAAGTGGGATTAGTGGGTCCAGTTTTGTCTCTTGCTATAGGCTTTGTTTTAAAGTCTATTTTGTTTGGTATAAATATTGCTACCCCAGCAGTTATTTTTGTTTGTTTGTTTCCATTTTCATGAAATATTTTTTTATCCCTTTACTTTCATTCTGTGTGTGTCTTTCAACATGAAGTAAGTCTCTTTTGGGCAACATATGTAAAGGTCTTGTTTTCTTATTCATTCAGACACTCTGTCTTTTCATTGGAGCATTTAATCCATTTACATTTAAAGTAATTGTTGATAGATGTGCAGTTGTTGCCATTTTATTATTTATATTTTTTATCCTTTTTTTCTTAAAGAAGTTCCTTTCACATTTCTTGTAATACTGGCTTGATACTGATGAACCTCTTTAGCTTTTTCTTGTTTAGGAAGCTCTTTATCTGTCCTTCAATCTAAACGATAGTTTTTCTGGGTAGAGTAATCTTGCTTTTTATCACTTGAATATTTCCTGCCAGTCCCTTCTGGCCTGCAGAGCTTCTGTTGAGAAATCAGCTTTCTCTTGAGAAATCAGCTTTCTGTTGAGAAAGTCTTACAGAGCTCCCTTCTAGATAACTAATTGCTTTTCTCTTGCTGCTTTTAAGATTCTCTCTTTGTCATTCACCTTTGGCATTTTAATTCTGCTGGGTTTTGGTGTGGGCCTCTTTGGATTTATCTTGTTTAGTACTCTCAGTGCTTTCTGGGCTTGTATGTCTATTTCCTTCTCCAAATTAGAGAAGTTTCCATCATTATTTCTTCAAATAGGTTTCCATTTTCTTGCTCTCTTTTCCTTTTCCTTCTGATACCCCTATAATGCAAATGTTGGTACATTCGACTCAGAGGACCCTTAAACTATCCTCATTTTTTGGATTTCTTTTTCTTCTTGCTGTTCTCATTAGGTGTTTTCTGCTACCTGGTCTTCTCAATCACTGATCTGATTCTCTGCTTCATCTAATCTACTGTTAATTCCTCCTAATGGGTCTTTCATTTCAATTATTGTATTCTTCATTCTTTCTTGTTCTTTTTTATGTTTCCTATCTCCACTTTTATATTTTCTATCTTTTTGTTGAAGTTCTCATTGAATTCATCTACTCTTATTCTAAATTCATTGAGCATCCTTCTAACAGTATTTTAAACTCTGCATCTGGTAGATTGCTTATCTCTATTTTATTTAGTTCTTTTTCTGGAGCTTTGTTCTGTTCTTTCTTTGGGACATGTTTCTTTGTCTCCTCATTTTGGCTGCCTTCCTGTGTTTGTTTCTATGTATTAGGTAGGATTGCTATGTCTCCCAGTCTTGGTAGAGTGGCCTTATGTAGTAGATGTCTGGTGGGACCCAGTGGTGCAGTCTCCCTGGTCACCTGAGCCAGGTGCAATCTCTGGTGTGGATTGTGTGTACCCTCCTGTTGTAGTTGAGCCTTGGTTGCTATTTGCACAATAATCCCTTGGTTGTGAGGACTGACCATGGCTACAGTGAAGATGCTGCTGTGCAGGCGCTGACCCTACAGAGCAAGATTCACTTTAGCAGGGCTCTGGTGTCTGCCCAGTCTGCCCTTTGGACGTGTCATCCTTAGAGGCTGCAGAGTGGTGCTTCAGTTCTGACTGAAGCCAACTACCTGGTGAGGTGTGCCAGCCCCTGGACCTCCTGGAAGAGGCCCTGCCACAGGCAAAGTTTATCCAAGTTTAGCTGCAGCCTGTGCCCTGCCCAGGACCACCTGGTTTGAGCCATAAAGCAATCCAGATGGTTGCTACCCTTGCTGGGCTTGAATTCCTTGAGAGAATAACTGTGAACTAAGGCTAGCTGCCTCTAGTGCCAGGCTTAGGCCTGCTTAGCAAGAGGTATGGGGTATGCCATGGCCAGATCTGCTTATTTGAGTTTTGTGAAAGTGTGAGAAATTTTAGGAAAATCCACAGCATAATCCAAGACTGGCCATCTGTATGGAGGGGGCTTGAATGGGCCTGCTTGTTGGGTGGGTGGGGTCTCAGTGAATCACCATGGCCAGGTGACCAGTATTAGCCAGATTGAAGGAGACTGAGATATGGAGGCAGGCCTGGAGAGAGGAGGGCTCAACAAAAGAACAATGGCTTCTGCCAGCACTTCTGTCTGTGAGAACACTGCTCTTCTAGCCCTTGCCCTGAAGACAGACAGTTCATTTCCTCCTAGTATGTTCCTGTTGTCTTTCCAGCTGCTGTCCCAGCTCTGGAGCTCAGAGCAAGTGAGTCCGTCAGTGGCTATTTCATGTGTGGACCCTTTAAGAGGAGCTCCTGGGACTGTAGCAGCCCTCTGTCTCACTCAGCCACAGACTTTGCTGGTTTTCACAGCAAGGAGTCATGGGGACTTCCTAACACTGGAACCCTAGGCTGGGCAGCCTGTTTTGGGGCTGGGATCCTTTGCCTTTTCAGGGGGATCTCTGCGGCTGAGATAGCCCTTCTGATTTTTATCACATGCCAGTGTGGGACCAACCTATTATGTGTCTCTGCCTCTCCTACCTGTCTTGAAATGACAATTTCAGTATGTCTTTAGTTGTAGGACTTTTATTGAGCTAGACTTTAAGTGATTCTCATGATGGTTGTTTTGTAGTTTAATTGTAATTTTTATATGCTCCTGGGAGAATACAAGTACAACATTTACTACTTTTCCATCTTGATCTTCTGGATATTATTATTATTATTTGAACAATAATATCTTGATCTGACAATTCATGAAGCTGTGTAGTTTTGCCCCTGAACAGACCTATGGGACTCAGAATTTTTAGGAAAGTATGTATGACACAGAAAAATTGCCAGTAGAACTTTTCATTGGTCTTTTACCAAATAATTTAATTTTGTGACTTGTTATTATTCAATATAAAGATCTTAGTTCTTCACAAAGGAATATTGTAAAGATAATTAGCTAGAAAGAGAGTAGAGGGCAATATTTTAAAACTCTTTTAAAATGGCTCTATATACCCAAAATGTTCTATTGTTTTCCCAATATACAGTTTTCAGAATGCCTCTTTTTTTGTTTTCTATTATAATTTTCATGTCTGAGATTTAAATTTAAGAAGTTAGCTTGTTACTGTTTTATATACTGTGCCAGAAGACTTGAGACACCTATATCAGAGACAAAGATCTTCATTACAACACAGAAAGCAGCAGGAGCATTAGCATATTTGTTTAGGTACTCTTGTTCCCCAGTTCTATGTGGTCGATTCAAAGAAACCCAGGCAGATACTATATATATGTATACAGCTGAGAAACACTGAGCTTGGAGAACTGGCCATTATATAATAAGTAGTAATTTTGTCCCTAAGAGAAGCATGACATTTTCTGTCAAGACTGTTCACTGAAATGCAAGCCTAAGAAATAGCCTGAGTAAAATGGAAGGCTTTCCCAGTAATAATTTCCCCGGTCCTTAAAGAAATTAAGAACATATCTAAGTTGTGTGTATTTATATATGTATGTATGTAGCATCCTCTTCTCTGTCACTGCTTCATTTGTAGCTGGAGGTACAGTGTCCTCCTGGTGTCACCATTGGCTTTGTAATGGAACACTGGAACCTGTGCAGAGCTGTTTACAGCATTCAAAATGAGAAGAAAGAAAATGTGATGCGAGTGCGTGGGCCATGTTCAACCTATGGTTGTGGTTCAGATTCTGTTTTTGAGGTAAACAAATGTAAAAATAATGCTTTTAACTATTTTTTTTTTTTTTTGCTACATGTATTAACATACCTCAGAATAATTTCATTTTAATTGATTTTTTCATGTGAATGAATACAGTAGTATGAAGAAAGAGTTAACTGGTTGACATCAAATGATTTTTCAAATTATTGATAGCGGATTGCTTAATATTTTCCAAAATATGAGCTCCTTCTTTATGATTTCAATGTTTGATAAAGATAAGAGAAACTATTAAAACATTAAACCTGATAGTAAATAGCCTGACATAATCTAGTAAGTAACCTGACATTATTCATTTTATTCTTACTTGTATTTAATTAACCATTTTTTTAATCAAAGATTTCCAAAAATAGAAAATAGGTCCTGCATAATGAACGTCCTCAAAATAGCACAGAACATGTAGACACCCCTGAAGTTCTGAAAAATTGCTTATTTGCAGGATAGTAGTTTATCTGTGTTCTCAAGAAATATGACCACACTGATAAAACATGGATAAAGCTCATAATAGGTTATAACATTTTCTCAGGAAAAAGAAAAACATCTTTTTGTTTTGCCTTTATCTTTGGATATAAAATGATTGCTTATAATCCTGTGAATCTGGCAAAGGAGATTCCTAGACATTTTTCCTGAGCTTCTTAGAGTCCTTTCTGACTGCTTGCAATTCAGCAAGGCTCATCATCTAAAATTGTTCATTTGGGTATTTCCTGTGACACAAAATAAACTTTCCTTATATCACCATGACATCATTTTTTAAAAGACAATGTAAAGAAATGGAAAATGTAAATAAGCCAAATTTCAGGGTCAGGATGTGTGGGATAATTCTGATCACCAAAAGATAGTATCCGAGTATTGTACTCTGGCAAGTGCCAGAGTTTCCCTTTTAGAAGCTGAAGTCCTTCAGGTTCTTGGCATAATTTAAGAAGACAGCATAGGTTTGTTTGGCCTACAAAAACTTAATTGTTTATATGGAGTTTGTGAAGTGTACAGAACCATTCTTCATGGCTTTAGCTACTGTGGAAGATTACCTCCCAATCCCCAATTCCTCCCTTTGCTACTATACTACAGAACTTCAGATCAGTTCAAATCATACCTCTCTAATAACTCACTTGATGAAGAAAGAACACCAGCTTGAGAAGTATAAGATATACTCCTGCTCAGTTATTAATCGGTTGCAAGATAGTTAATCTTTCTTGGCCCTAATTTCCTATTTGAAATTATGTTATTACTATATTCACTTCCTGCACTATATTTATGCTATCTCAGTGTAAGCTGCTTGTAAATAGGATAAAACATGTATTATATATATTTTTAGTTATCATGAAGTCAAATTCTTATCTTTCTAGGTCAAATCCCTCGATGGTGTATCCGACATAGGCAATATTATTAGGAAGTGGAATGGTTTGATGTCAACAATGGGTGATGCTGACCACTTTGACATTCACTTCCCTTTAGACCTGGATGTGAAGATGAAAGCCATGATTTTTGGAGCTTGCTTCCTCATTGTAAGTCTTTCGCTTTTGACTTATCCTGAGAGAATTATTCTCTCTGATGAGTAGTAGTGTAGAATAGTAGAAAGGCAATAAGCTTTGAAACTAGATCAACTTCTGTCTCTACCACTTAGTAGTTACATGTTTTATAGTGTTTAACACTTGCAAGCCTCTGTAAAATGGAGATAAAATATTTATATTTTTTCAGAGTTATGAATATTAACTATCATATGAATAAAAAGGCCAGGAGAATGCATGGGAGATATTAGACATCCAATGGATGTAATTGTCATCATTGCATGTTATTATTTTCACTACTTAAAAATACTTGTCTTGTGACTTCTTAATGGAATAAAATAATTCTAAAACTGATATTCTTTTTCTCTACCTTACTGCCTCTCTGTTAGTGTACTCCTTGGTGTTGTACCACCCTTAGATTTAATAGGTGCAATTCCTTTGCTATATTTCTGACTAATTAATGGTTAATACTCATAAGTAAAGCATAGAAATAAAATTGACAATATTTACCCTAAAAACCTAATTAACATATTATAATTAGTACATTTAACATATTTAATATTGATTATCAATTGTTCCTCCTTTTAATAATAAAAATTTAGTTAATTAGTATACTCCAAATGGAAAGTTTATTGGCTACCAACAATTTTAAGTTTGTAGTTGATGCTCTTGATATTAGGTCCACTTTATAAAGATTTATTATATTTATTCTTTTTTTTTTCTTCAGTTCTTTTTAAACTTTGTTGCATATATGAATCCCTGGGGGAATCTTGTTAAAATTCGAATTCTGATTCAGTTTAAGTCTTGTGGATTGGAGGTGGGAGCGGACTGAGATTCTGTAGACTTATTTATTCTTAGCTGAAATAGGAGGGTTGCCAGATAAGTTATACAGAATAATACTTTGTGCATTGCATTTAATTATCTACTTTTATACATATAACTCTCTCTCTCTCTCCATATATATATAATTACTTTTGCAATTTTAGGACTTCATGTATTTTGAAAGATCTCCACCACAACGTTCCTCAAGATAGATGGACACAGCAAATCAGCAATTATGGTAAAAAAAAAAATTAGAAAAGTTGAATTAGGCTTACAGTCAACCCTCAATTATTTGCAAATATATTTATTTGCTTCTGCAGATTATTTTTATTGGGTGTTAGCTTGGACAGGTAGACTGAAAGATTAAGAATACTTACAAGTGTTTCAATTGAGTGTCTACTTGCCTACTTGGTAGATGAGGAGTTCATCCTGAAAAAGCTATAGCTCATTAATCAAGTAAATATAGATACAATGAGCTTGAAAACATTTGAACATGAGATAGGGGAAATGAATCTCAGCACTCTCACATTAATAGATAATGTCCATCAACATATCCTATTGCCGAAGACAAATTTAATTCAAGATAAAAAGAATGACACTTTTTCTATTTAAAAACAAAAGGGAGGCAGACAGATATTTTATTGGAAAGGAAAATTTCACCTCTGCACATATATCAAAGCTTCATTTTGTGAAATTGATAAAAGTTTCAATGGAAAATTTAATCGTATTAAATTTTTTTTTTTTTTTTTAATCATGAGGTGTATGTTTTCCATGTCTCTTCCTTCATTCACTAGCATGAACAATCAAGAGCTGCCCTATATATGAAGACAAGGTCAGACTATCAGGAAAAGAGGTGACTAGGGACATAGCCAATCTGGATCTGATAGCAACTTAGAGACATCAATGCCCCTCTAAAAGCTTGCATTTAATACATTTAACCTCACTTGGTAACAGATACATTATATGCAAAATATATTTGCTCCAATCTCTAAGATTGCTTATTGAACCTTTGTATCTTGTTTGATGTGACACAGAGGCGGTAACTGTTTTTTCTTTCAAGAAGACCCCTGATAATCACTGTGCTGTTTTAATTGCAAGAGCTGCAATGTTTTATTTTTTTAATTTTGAAATGCGACAGTCTGTATAGCACTTTGTAAAAGCAAAAACTACAAATTCTGATACTGCTTAATATCGCTTTGCTGCTTTTTAAATAATAGATAAATCTGTCTTTATGCAAAGAAAATAAAACAGTGAATGTGCATCTTATCTGGAATCTATAACTTATCAGTACAGATTGTATAGGATCAAAGTAGTTTATGTATAAATTGAACTTGTTTGTATTGGATCAGCATAGTTAAAGTATAAATTGTATTTGTTTATATTAACTAATAGCAGCAAAGTGTTAGTGAATATACTCTGATAAATCCATTTGCTTCTGTTGCACTTTAGTTTCCTATTTGGATATGGATTGTGTTCTTTGAACACAGACAGTACATAGAATGGAATGTAGTCTTCTGTTCCTTATTAAATAAAGAAAGCATGAGTGCTCTTAGATTTGGATATTCTGAGATGAGGGCCTTTACCCACAGTTCTTATTGGAATGAAAGAGAGGTACCTCACTTTAATTACATTCATCTTTCATGGTAAAAGTTGTTTTACTCAATTTCTTGTAATGTTCATTTTTATGCATGACTACTAGATTTTTAAAAACTATGTAAAAGTTACTGCTTTCTAAAATAGTAATTACTTTATATATAATTTCAGTCTTAAACGTATATATTATTTCTTATAATAATGCCTGACATTTTCTATAGAAAATCAGACAATTAGTATTTAGAAAATTTATTCATTTTTAAACTTTTCATTTTTACTAGCCTACATCTCATTCCAAGACCTACTGCTTAACACTAAGAAAAAATCATTTTTAGCATTTGACATTTTAAATTTGTTTAAAGTTTTTGTGATATTAACATGTCTCTTACAGTTATTTCTTTAACAGTAATGTGTCGTATTTTTATACTACAGTTCATATTATATTTTCTATATTTCTTAATGATATTTCTCAATGTAAAATTGGTGAGATTGATTAAAAATAAGCTCTTCTCTGAAATTTGTGTACTTTCAAGCTTCATTGTATTGTTTTTGGCTTTTAAATAAATATAAAATGGCTTATAGTAAAATAATACTGTTTTATTTTTTGACTTGTGATTGAGTCTTTGCTATAGACTATATTTGTATTCCCCCGAAGTTTATGAAATACCCCGATGTGATAGTATTTGGAGATGGGGCCTTTGGGAGATGATAGCTCATGTGGATGGCGCTCTCATGAATTGGAACAATGCCCTTATAATCTGCCAGTGTCTTTATCTTGGACTTTCCTACATCCAAAACTGTAAGAAAAGTTTGTCGTTTAAGCCATCTAGTCAATGGTATTTTTGTTACAGCAGCCCAAAAGGATTAAGACAGAAATTTATGCTGAGAAGGAAGGTACTGCTTTAACAAGTACCTAAAAATGTGGAAGTGGCTTTGGAACTGAGTAACAGGTAGAGACTAGAAGAGTTTTGAAGTGTATTCTAGAAAAAGCCTAGATTGCCATGAACAGAATTTTAAATGATTCTGGTGAGAGCTCAGAGAGAAGAAAGGAGAGCTGTAGCTTAAGCCTCAATCTTCTTAGAGAATGCCTAAGTAATCCTGAACAGAATGTTAGAAATAATGGATGGTAAAAGCCATTCTGTTGAGGTCTCAGATGGAAATGAGAAACAGGTTATTGAAAACTAGAGGAGAGACAATTATCATTTAAAGTAACAAAGAACTTGGCTGAATTGTATTCATGTTCTAGTATTTTGTGAAATGTGGAACTTGCAAGCAATGAAACAATATTTAGCTGAAGAGAGTTCTAAGTGTTAAAGGTGTTATTTGGCTCCGTCTGACTGTTTATAGTAAAATGGAGCAGAGAGAAATGATTTGAAAATGGAATTGTTAAGCGAGAAGGGAGCAGAATTTAAAGATTTGGAAACTTCTTAGCCTATCCATATTGTAAAAAATGACAACACTAAAGATGTGGCCAAGGAGATTAATGTGGGTCAGCATTCTCAAGGGGAGCCAAGCATCATTTTCCAAGACAATAGAAGAATGACCCCAAAAGCAATTCGGTGAGCAGCAGAGCTGCCACTCACATTTCAGGTCCCAGTACAAGGGCCTGATGGGCACAGCAGTTCAAAGGAGAGGCCACCAGCACCTGTGGGAACCTCTATACACGGTCTGGTTCTACTTCACATGGGGATTTCATTCTCTGCACTCTGGTGCCATGCCCTCTGTCACCCTAGATGTGGCTCTGGCAGGCCCTGGTATGGCATGGGCTTCAGCAGCCACCTCTACAGTGGGCACAGGCAGCAAACTTTGGTGGTATCCCTGTGACCCCTTCACTGCTGGAGTGCAGAATGCATAGTCCAAGGGAACATGGCCACCTCTACCTAGATTTCAAAGCTTGAGACTCCCTGGGATTACCTCAGGTTTAGAAGTCTAGCCCTAAAGAGTCCTAGGGCCCAAGCATAGAGTCTACTGGGGCCATTCTGCCTAGCCTTGTGGGTGATATGGCCACCCCAGTGGGCCTGGAAGAGAGAACATTGAGTCAAAGATTATTCTTGAGCCTTAATGTTTAATATTTGTTCTGTTCAATTTTGGACTCCTCTGAGGCTTATCACTCCTTTCTTCTTTTCTATTTCTTCCTTTTGGAATGAGAATGTTTATCTTGTGCCTGTCCCACCATTGCATTTTGGAAGCATCTAATTTGTTTGGTTTCACAAGTTACAGCTAGAGAGCAATTTGCCTCAGGGTGAGTCATAACTCAGATCTTGCCCATATTTGATTTAGATGATATACATGAGATGTTGGACATAGACTTTTGAGTTGTTGCTTGAACAAGTTAAGACTTTTTGGCTATTAAGATGGAATGAGTGTATCTTGCATGTGAGAAGAACATGAATTTTGTTCTGACCAGGGTGGGATGCTATAAACTGAATGTCACCCAAAATTCATGTTGAAATCTAACCTCCAATATTTGATGGTATTTAATGGTGAGGCCTTTAAGAGGTGATTAGATCGTGAGAGTAGAGCTCTTAAAAATGGGATTAGTGCCTTTATCAAAGAGAACTTGGGAGGTTCTCTTGCGCCTTCTGCCATGTGAGGACACAGAAGACAGCCATCAGTGAATCAGGAAGTGGGTTCTCACCAGACAGAATCTTCCAGGGCCTTGATCTGGACTTCTAGAACTCTGAGAAATAAATTTATTTTGTTTATAAGCCACCCAGTTCTATGATATTTTTGTTATAGCAGCCCAAATACACTAAGACAGTCTTAGAATACTTTTATCCAAGGGGATTTTTGAAGTAATTTATTATCAGGTTCTTTCTTATATAAGATTAATACAATAAATTAATTTCTGTAGTGTTGCATAGTAGTAACTAGCTTTCTGATATGTGTGTGTGTTATTTATAAATGCTTATTTCTAATCTACTTATTTAGAACACATAAATTTTAAGTATGATTTTAATGCCAGTATATCATGGAGGAAAGCTGCTAGAATTTATAACATCAGTGAAGGATACATTTAAAAACTATTTTGTCTTAATGACCACATTTCCCAGAAATTATACAAGAAGCTGGTTATCAGACTAATTTACTAGCTGAATTTTTAACCAACAGATGTGAAATTAAGTTCAAGTATAGAGTAAGCAGTGATTCCAGAAAACAGAACCCTGCCTGTGTTAGGACAGCTGGCTACTTTTTAGTCCTTTCCCCCACAGTGTTCAAGGTTTAATTCAATTTATATTGAAAGAAGCTAACTTGGAAAACCCATGGGTCTAGATTTAATAAACTAATACCAAATTCAGCTTTTTGTCTAGCGATGGCTAATATTTAAAATGGACCTTTTCTCATAACTTGGTTGTCTTACACCGAATGCATTTCCCATTTGCCCCTAGGCCTCTTGAATTGTAAATCTTAGAAAGAGAAAAACAGAATGCTACATTCCAGGTATAGTCAAAGCGAGGCAGCATAGTATGTATGCTACATGATAACACTTAGCATGGTTAGTAATAGTACATGGCAGATATTCATTCAATATCTGCCTAATGAATAACAATATAGTCTGTGGATATATTTTTGAAATATTAGTTACAAGAGCTAGTTAAAAATTTTACTGTCCTCTCCACATTTCACGCTATCAATAATTATTTTATTGAACATCCACTAAATTGAGGCATTTAAGCTATTCCTGAAAGCAGAGGCAAATGCAAAGATGAAAAATACATAATTGCTACTCTTGGGTTCCGAGGCTAATGAATGAGACAGATTTTTAAATGCACAAAATATACGTTTTTGAAGACCACATGGACGTGTTCAATAGGATGTTGGCACATTCAGTAGAGGCGATGTCACTAGTAGCATCTCAGATGCTATATAATATATTTCTGTTCTATTTAATCAGACGGTTTAGGCTGGCTGTTTTTATTATATGCCCAGGTAAATTTCCTGGCACTGCTGGAGATGAATGAGATGCATTTTCCAGTTTTGTGTGCAAGCTGAATGCATGGTAAATACAATTAAGTTAGTTTAGCAAATTTTCATCAAGCAAAGTAGGGATTGATTGTTTATTACAGTAAACACTGAACCCAGGAGAGGTGCATTTATGATGCCCAACAACTATTTGTTGAATGAATGAAAAAAGGCATAACATGTGTATGACACTGTACTAGATGTTCAAGGAAACATGAAAAAGTAGTCCTCTATCTCAGCAAGGGTAAAGCAAGTAAGTATGTAATTGCGGCACAAAGCTAAAAAATTATTGCATAGAATAAAAATTATTTTGTTTGAAAATGTATATTAATTCTCACAACTATGTCATGAGATAACTATCAATAACATTTTTCAAAGGAAGAGACAAACTTTATCAAGAGGTAATAGTAAGAAGGAGATGGAGTGCTAAGGATTTTCTTCTTTCAGCTATAATTGTAATAAAGGAAAACCAAAGGGTTGGATAAAGTAAGAAATATGAAAGCTCTTGGGAAAGAGAGAGCGGAACAGGCCAGATGGATATGCATCTCAGCATGGATGGAGTAAAACTAACCTAATCAGGAGATAGATGGTATAATGTGACCAACTACCTATAAGATCAATGATGATGATGATAACAGTTTTAATGCTTCCTGTAAGGTGGACACCATTCTGGTTCTAAGGAATTTTCATATATTAACTCATTCAATTCTCATAACCCTATGAGATAGATTACTGTAATAATTCCCATTTTACAGATGAGTAAATAGAGATTTAGGTATCTTACAAAAAGTAACCCACTTAGCTTATGTCCACAAAACCATTATTTGAAAGTGGCTCTTAAGACTACACCTTAAACCACTTTCCTCTGTGCTTCTTTCATCTGTGTGATATAAGATTTCTTTGTGTGTTAACAGAATTATAGGGAAACAGAAATAGAGTAAAATATTGACATATTAACTGATGTGTTCTCAAATTTAAGATTATGACTTTTCTTGTAAGCGGCCTGAGGTGACTCTGAAAATGGTTCACTATTGACCCAGAAAACCCCACAAAATCATGCAAATCAAGAGGTTCACAACTTCATGTTCACTTTAAGAACACCCATGAAACTGCCAAAGCCATCAAGGATATGCATATCCGAAAAACCACCAAGTATCTGAGGGACGTCACTTTACAGCAGCAATGTGTGCCATTCTGTCGTTACAGTGGGGGAGTTGGTACGTGTGACCAGGCCAAACAGTGGGGGTGGATACAGGGTTGGTGGCCCAAAAAGAGTGCTGAATTTTTGCTTCACATGCTTAAAAATGCAGAGAGTGATGCTGAACTTAAGGGTTTAATTGTAGATTCTCTGGTTGTTGAGCACATTCGGGTGAACAAATTCCCAAGATGCCACACAGAATTTACAGAGCTTGTGGAGGATGAACCGCTACATGAGCTCTCCCTGCCACACTGAGCCGATCCTCACTGAAAAAGAGCAGGTTGTTCCTAAAACGGAAGAGGAGGTTGCACAGAAGAAAAAGATATAAGAAACTGAAGAAATAAAAATTTATGGTCTCAGTAGTAAATTCAGCATCAAATAAATGCTAATAAAAGAAAAAAATAGGATTATGACTGGGAAGCCTATGATGCTCTGAGGAGGTCTGGTCTGAAGGTATGCTCTTTTCTGAGAAGCTTGTTTTTTGCTTTTGTGGGTATCCCAGTGGTTGTTTCCAACTGATCATTTTATGTTATTTCTCAGTTTGGTGCTTCCCAAATCATCTAAGAATTTTAAATACGAACCCCAAAACAATGGAGACAATTCTGACTTAAGAATTCTCAGTAAACATTTTTTTCTCTACCTCTAGCACAAGCCAAAATAGTCAAGCTTTTTCTTGCTCTCTAATTGCCAGTTGGTGAAATTTTTTTCTAGTTCATCTTATACACTGGAGTGTGTCTCTTTAAGGGCTTCCATTTTATTGGTAGTCTGTTCCAATAGTATACCTTGCCCAAGGCCTCATCTCCTGCCTCATATTGGTAGGTGAAATCTAAGACTCTTGCCAAAGAAGATTGGTATTTCCTATCTGAGATGCCAAAGAAAGTGTCAGCCTGTGTTTAATAGTTAGATATTTCAGATTGTTACTGGTTTTGACCACTACTAAATTCTCTTACTCTTTTAGGAGCTATACTTTGCATTCAAATAGCTTTTGGTTATACTTTAGCCAGACTTTCTAAGTGTTCTATAGCAAAGGTTTTTAAGATGATCTAGTTTGCAACATTGCCAGCAATAGAAATGATCTACTTTTTTTTTTTTTTTCCAACACACAATTTTATTATGAAATATTCAGGAAATAATACTTTAACATAAGCATAAAATTTAAAACAATTTTTAACTTGTAAATTATTACTATTTGATAGACCTAATTTATAACTAAATTTTTATTTTATATTTGAGATGACATATTATCTTCCTATAACCATATTATTGAATTCCAGATTCTCTTAAAGTATGTTTAATGTTACTAATATTGTTTTAAAGTAAATGAGATTCATTAAAAATGGTGCCAGCTCTTTTGCAATCCAAACTCAGATAAATTTATTTGGGGAAATTACAGAAACAATTATTTCCTTGAACAGTTTTTAAAACATTTTTGCTCAAATTGTCTTAGCCAACAGTCATTAAACTTAATTTATTTGTTTTTAATTTTTTTTATTATACCAGATAAAAACAGACAGATAGAAATCAGATACTTTTTGAAACTCTTGATATGCAGGAATGGGCACCTCGAGGACAGCAGAGAGAAGCAATTAGGATGACAAAATATTTATCTAGTTTTGAAGCACTGCCCCTCCCTCCCATACCAGTCTACTATAGGGGGCAGCATCAGTTCATAATTTTTTTTTTAGTAAACTATACTAATATTTTTCAGCCAAGAATATATTGGTACTAATCTATAAGTTTTAATGAGTAGAATCAAAGGATTTTAAGGACTGTCTGCTCTACATTCTAATATACAAATGAAGACATTAAGAGAGGCCCAGGTCCTGTATCCAAAGTCAAACCTAGAATTAGTTGTAGAACCAGAAAAGTACAGATCTCCATTTTTTTATTCCAATTTCCTTCTGCCACACCCGAAATTTATCAGTGATTTAAACATTTTAATGCACTATCTTTCATAACATTGGAATTTTAAGCAATAAAAAAACTAAAACCTCACTTTCAAATTTTTTAATGTTCTAAATCAATTTTAAGCACATGCTTGTAGAGTTTATCTCAGTAAAGCAGACTAATTTTACAGACATCTAACTGTAAAAAAGAAACTAAATTACTATGTGACAAAAAAACAACAGAAACACTTAGAATGTTTGCATCATGAATGACAAAGGTTTATTTTATTTATTCAACCATTGATACAATGATATCTTCTGTAGTCACCACTCACTTCTGAGTTTAATTTCTTTATTAAAATATGTATATTTAGGGTTTTTTTTAGTAAAACGCTATTCATTGTTTGATAGATTTTTCTGCTTTGAAGAAACGTAGTCGTTGGTTCAAAAGGAGTTTCAGTTAAATAAAGACAATCCATTATCCTGAGTAGAACAAGGAAAATACAGCTAATGAGCAAATGAATACAACTCTTGCATAGATGTGACCTAGTCTGACTATTGGCCCAACAGATGACAGAAACAGATGACATGGCTGAGGATGTGGGAATATTTTATTCAGGGATCTGGCAGATGAGATGAGAGTCAGCTATGAGGATTATTCCTGGCAATGCTAAGTGTCTATTTTATCCCCTTGAGTTGCTTTCCTATTATTTTTTCTACTAGTTAGGACATTTCAATTTTTTTCCTCTGTGTTCTTTGTTTGTATACCTCTCCCTATTTTTTATGGCTTTGTGCATTTCTGTTTATGACACATACATGTCACTTGTTTGAGATATAGCCATAGGTCCTGCTTGGACATGGAAATCAGGGACAGTGCATTCTATTTTCTTCACTGATATCCATGTAACTTTCAAAGTGAAACTATATTTATAATGCTAGCATTTTGATAGATTACTTTATGAATGAAATCAATTGCAAGACAGACAAAGGAGGGACACACAAATGATTTTTATCCTAATAAGGCTGTTTTAGGATTATTCACTGTTCCCTGCTAGCAAAAGGTTTACAGAAAGTGTAGAATCAGAGTTACCCTCCCTGTCTCAGGCAGAGCTGGAAAAACAGAGGTGTCCCTGATGGAAGCTGTCCCGCATAAAACTTACCTCATGAATGAGCTGGGTATGTGTGCTCTTAGCAGAGAGGCTGCCTCTCCAAAGACAGAAAAAGAAGGGACTGAACTACTTATGCCCAGTTCCTTCTTTCGAACTCACTAGCTGGGAAAATCATCCCGGCTCCCTGAGGCAAGTAAATGAGGAGACAGAGAATGTCCAGGAATGTTCTCCAATACCACTGCCATTACATGGACATATCAGGAGTGGAGAATGTTTTGTGGTAGAAGTTGTTTTGCCCCCTCAAGTCTATTTTCACCTTCTTTCCCTTACATTTTATAGCTTCTGATTTCACTGACTCACAGTGAAGCCTGGAATAAATATAATATTTCCTTAATGTAAATGCATGGTGAAGTTCTGTTTAATTAAAAGTAAAATGTGACAACTTTTTAAAAAGATAACTAACACATATCATTTGCTTCTTATTCTTTCCTACTGCCTGTATGCTTAGCATAAGAAAAACAGATCAAGGTTTTAACAGTAGATACCTCTGGAAAGGGGAATTGGAGAAGTTCATCTTTGTTTTAGATGCATCTTTATTGCTTGAAATCATTATAATTAATATTAATTTCATAATTAAAAAATTAAAGATAAACTTTTTAAAGTTTCCTGTAACTGGCCATCCCTAGGATGCCACGTTTTGGCTATAATTTAGGGCTTTCTAACCTTGAAGTAACATTCAATTTATTGAGAGCTTTTCCTTAACTGCAGTGTAGAGGACCTGCCCCCATACGCTGATTTAATTGCTCTGGGATGAGATCTAGGCATACATAGTTTTAAAAAGTCCCTTGGTCTTTCTTTTGTGTAGAAAGGGTGAGAACCATTGGACATCAGTCATTGACTTCTCGTGGTTGCACAAAAATATCACCAGGAATGCTTTGTAAAATCTCACATCCTGGCTGGATTCCAGAGCAGCAGCACCAGAATCTGGAGTTCCTTAGATGATCTAATGTGCAGCCAAGTTTGTGAACAGAGGTTACTGCCTGAAAGCTTCCAGGAAACTTTCCTCCAATTTGCATGTAAGCTGATAAAATAAACATTCTTGTTTTTATCCATGTCTTAGCCAAAATAATAGGTTTGCTAAATAAAATACAGGATGCCTAGTTGAATTTGAATTACAAATATCAATTTATAATAAGAGATTGTCCCATGCAATATTTGAGACAACACGCAAAAAATTGTTTATTGCTTACATGAAAATCACATTTAACAGGGCTTCCTGTCTCTTTACTTGTGAAATCTGGCAACCCTGCAAAACAAACACAGATAGAACTCCAGAAATCACAGAAGCGTAATACAGATCTTCTCTGTATGTAAAGAGCTTTAGGAGATTGAATACTTGAGGAGGAAGTAAAGTGAGAACACCTTGCTGATGCCCAGTAAAATGTCTTGAAAGTCTTCTTTATTTATCTCTCTTCCCCAATTTTCTGAGGTTTTATAACTGGCTCAGTTTCTTTGCTGGATTTGCCCAACAAATAAGCAAATAACTACCAAATTCTGCTCCTTTCACTCCCATTCACCCTCAATTCTTTTTCCTTCAACCAACTAAACAAACCTATTTTCAGATTTTGCTAATCTTTTTTTCCACACTTCACAGAAAAGGACTGAACCAAGAAAATGCACAAATGGGTTTGGCCAGAGTGTGTGAGGTGTATGTGCATGTACATATTCATGGGTGTGCAGGAATATTAGGGCCTTTTCTTTAGATATCATTACTTTTTCATTCATGTGGAAATGTCAGCTTCAGGGTATAGCCTGTTGGTGTTACTCTAAGATTTTGTGTATATTTATCTCCTAACTGTTGCTTTCAGTGTCAACTTCAAAAATAAACCACAGAGTCTCCTTCAGTAAAAGGCCTATTGAAGAGAAAGACTATTATCTCTGACAATTTCTAAATTCCTGTTGTCTAGAATTCTCCATTAACTACACAAATCACCACTATAGATGATCAATTTACAATAAGAGAACAACGAAGGCTTAAACTGTAATAGTGTCTAATATTCAGTTGGGGGTGGAGAAGCAAGTATCTAGTAAGTATTGGATGTTTTTCTCAGACATGCGATCTATCAGAAAGCACTTACTACACTTCGTGGGGCCCAAACTTTGCTTTGAGTCCCATAGCTACCCTTGCTAATCATGTGACTTTAGGCTAGAAGTGAAGCTCTTGTGCTCCTCCATTTCTGCTTTTGTAAAATTAAAGCCAAAATGTCTAACCTGTTTTGAGAAGTATTATTGTGAGAATTCCAATGAGATAATTTATGTGGATAAGATTGGACTATTCCAAACATTAGCATTTTTACTGGGTAAAAGAAAAGAAGGAAGAGTAGGAACAGGGCTTGTTTTGGTCTATAAAAGGAAACTTAGGCAAGCTCTCGTATAGTCACCTATGAGCTAGCAAAGCAAACTGACCCAGAAATACCCTCAAGGGATAAAAGAAACACCAGTTAGCAGACCAACTGTAAGCGCTGATTTTTTAAGGAAAAAGAAAAGATGAAATGTGCCAAGCCACAAGATTAGCCCCCTTAAAGACTCCTGGCATGCTAACTGGAGATGGTGGATTTGTTGAATAATCATGTTCCCCTTCCCTGGTTAGATGAAATCATCTGACCCAAGGATGAGTCACAGACAAACTTACGGAAAGATCCTCAAAGTCTGCGTGGTAAAGTAAATGAAATGGAAAAAAAATGTGTATGGATGGCATGTTTCCATATAGCTAGATAGATTCGCTAGTTTAAGTTCCCCTTATGAACCAGAACCCATTCTGTTTTTAGAGTTCAAGGAGACTGCATTATATCAGGCTGTTCCAAGTTTAAATATGTGATTGATGCAGGACAAGGCAAATCCTCCCAAGTGGGTCTATACCAAGAGAGAGGGTTCTTTGACTAAGCACAAGAAAGAATTCAAACACACACCAGAGTTAGAGTCAAAAGAAAAGTTTATTAGAAAAGGAGTGACATTCCAAAGATAGAGCGTAGTCTTTTTTCAGAGACAAAGAATGAGAGAACCTGAGAGAGACTCAGAGGGACAGAAAGAGAGAGGGATAGAACAAATAACGGCGAGTGAGACTGAGAAAAAAACACTGAGAGGGACTGATAAAAAGACAAAGACACTGAGAGGGACCTTGAGTGTTCAGGGAATTCAGTTTATACATTCTGTAAGTTACAGTTTAAAGACTTGTTCACCCATTTTCCCTTGATGGTATGGACATACAGTTTGAAAGGATAAAAGTATGTAGCACGAAAAGGTAAGAACAGTAGTGTAAATGGCCTGCTGGAGTAGTGTGAATGGAACTCCCAGCCTTTGATCCATAGTTTCCCCATGTTTAGCCATAGGGAATGAATGATTTTATTTTGTATAGGGAGCAACTTAAAGACTCTGTTTTCCTATTTTCTCTTCACAGTGTGGGGAAGTGGTTTGTTAGCAGTCATAGCAGAAATCTTTCTTTGTTCTGCAGGTGTCCTTGTGGCCTTGCTGTAGGCCTAATCAGCATGTTGAAATCTCTGAATATAGTTTGATTTAACCTTTTAATTCTCTCACCTCCTTCTTACATTATTTGAGACTGCATTATGTCGGGCTCCTCCAAGCTTGAATATGTGATTATTCAGACAAGCTCTAAACTCAAGTATACTATTGCAGTTTCCATGACAAATTAAAAGAAAAAATCAAACAGTATGATAACCTTCCAAAAAGAAAAGAAAAAATAAATATATAAATAACTGTATTATCTACCTATACATATAATTTATTAGTTCAATTCTTAGGCACACTAAATTCTTTACAAACCTAACTGTCAGTTAATGAGATATTTACTCTTCCTAAGGATCTAGTTATAGTGAGGCCAGAGTGGGGACCCTTCCAAGGTGTCTATTGCTAACACAGTTCGGGAAATGACTCCCCCAACCGTAAAACTTAGTTTGTACCACAAACTCTATGACTCAGTTGAATTACTCACCGCATCCCCCCACTTATCTCAAATCCAGTCTCAAAGACTTACCAAGTTAAGTCACTCCCTTCTGAAAACGCTTCAGGAACTTTCCATTTACCCACATACCATTAAGCTAACTTTGTTTCTTCTCAGGGTCTTAGATCATTCTTCCCAGATCTTAAGGCAGTGTACTCCTTTTCTTCACAGTTCACCTACTCAGAAAGGCATGTCCTGTCCCCTGTATCTAAAATATTTCCAGTCTCCCAAATTACTCTCTTCTTCTTGTCAGTACTTAGCATCATCAGAAATGTTATTTGTTTGTTTATAATAATTTCTGAGAAGGCAAGAATTTTGTATGTTATGTTCACCACTATATCTCATTGCCTACAACATAATTAACAAGAAGCAGAGACTAAATAAATGTTGAATAAATAGTGTTGAATATAAGCAAAATAATATGATAGCACCCCCCCATAAAGGTAATTTCAAAAGAGAAATTTAAATCATTAGAATAATTGTGTCCCTAGCCATGATGGCTACTTTAAAAGTGACAACACTTATTTGTAAATATCCATTGTCCTTAAGGGAAAAAAGAAAATTTTTGTTTCAAAATACAACACATTATATATACTTAGCTTGACTCCCTGCTTTTGGGTTCTTCCAAGCTTTTTGGCAAGAGATATTTACTTCTGGCTCTAGCTTTCTTCTTGGGATACAAATCTGGGACTATTTTCTTTCCATCAATTTGTTCTACGGAGACTTTCTACCTTGGCCTTATCTGGTGGCTGAGGTTAGAAATCCACCCACTATCTCAAGAGTAGGCACAGAAGCCTGGGGTATGTTAGTTAAGCTCTTTTTTTTTTTTTTTTAAATTTCAGAACAACTGGTTGTTGGTAGACAAAGCTACCAGTTGAGGAGATAGGAATTTACTAAATTGTTTTAGACATTTGTTACAAGAAGAGAACAAGGAGTCTTTAGGTGGTCAGATGGTCATCCTGAGGACATGCCAATAATCACTAGAAGGGAGGAGCTAAATTTGTTGTTAGCAACTTTTTCTTGTCTTATTTGCTATTATTTCAGGAATGGCACATTAATTTAAGATAGCAGGGTCTGGTTTACAGGGCAGATGCTTCATTGTATTTGAACCTTGGCCCTTACATTTATGGACAGGAATATTTAGTGACTTGGTTCATTTCTAGGTTTGAAAGTCCTCTTTAAATTGGTAACAACAAAACTCAGTGGCAGGCTATTGGCACTGGGCACCGACACTTAGGTACAATGGAACTCTATCAAGACTAACTTAGCTGACTTAGCAGAAGAGAATAAAGCTGAAATATAATTATGTTCAGAGAGGATGCCAATGAGAAGCAAACTAATTCTTAGGTTGAAAGATAGGACACAAAACTGATTATAAGGTATGATTACAATGTATCTTCACATGCCCATACACACATAGGAACACACACACACACACACACACACACACACAAGAACTTACATATAAGCATTATCACGCATATACATGCAAACACAATACTGAAAGAAACACGTTAAAATGTAAACTCTGTTTATCTGGGTGGTTAGTTTATGAGTGATTTTATTTTCTTTATTTCTACTTTATTTTCCCATTTTCCTTGCCAAGCTTTCTCATTCAATCTCTTTATACCCAGCTCTTCTACCAAAGAACTCGATCTTTCTGAAGCCCAATCCAGCTAAATCCTAAACTGTCCAAGTCTACTGGTTTTCTGAAGCCTTCGTTGCTTCTGTTCATTCTTCATCCCTGAGTCCAAGCTCACAGAGTTAGACTATTCTTTACCATAAGCTCCAGAGAAAAATTTTCTTGTCTGGAATTCAGGTAGCTTTAAAATATGACCACAAAGTTCTTTGACACTACTCTTTTTGAGCGGTGGGGGTCTATGTCATACTCTCTTAAAGATAGACTGTCTTGTGACAGAGTGTTTCAACCAATTCTGTATGGTGGGAGTGACACTATGTGACTTATAAAGGCAAAGCAGTTTCTAACTTGTTTTCTGGAATATTCACACTTGGAGTCCTAAGCCACCATGTAAATCCTGACCACTTTGAGGCTGTCATGTTGTGAGTTAGCCTCAGCCTCGTGGAACCACCATGTGTAGATGCTGAGCAGAACAATGAGAATGAATAAGCCTTCAGATGATTTCAGCTTGGTAGGGTTCTCCTAGCCTTCAGATCTTCCTAGCTGAGGCCCCAGATGTGAAGAAGCACAGTCAAGTTGTTCATAACATGCATGCCCTGTCTGAAGTCTTAACAGCAGAATTCGTGAGCTTAATAAAATTATTGTTTTATATTGCACTGCCAAATTTGGGGGTAATTTGTTACACAGCAATAGCCAGAAAACAGGATACTTGAACACAACTTGAATCAGACTTCTGACAAGGAGTTGAAGTCAGATATTTTTCTATGGTGCAGAAGCCAAATGCAATCATTCTCCATGGGTTAATATAATGCTTTCCCAACATGTTCCAACAACCCAAACAGCCTGAAGGTAAACTCTGCTTCCTATTACAGGAATGCCAAAGGAGCCTCTAGAAATAGACTCCTCTTAATGTCATATACATTCTTTAATAAGGAAATAGCCTTAATAAGTCATATCCTTCACTTATAAAACTTTTGGATCTTTGAAATCTAAGAATTCATTTTCTTTGCCTTCCAAATTCTAAAAAACTTCTCACTTTATAAAAAGCACACAATAGCCTGTCTCCTGGCCCTCTAATTTGGATTTAGCAGAAGATTCTAATTTCTGAAAGAATTCTTCAGGCTCTACCCAAACCCAATGTACCCTGGTTGTCAGAGATTAGAAGAGGAGACAAGGTAAAAGTAAAGAACATGGATAGAAATTGAAAGCATAGGAGGAAATTAGGAACTAAAGCAAATGTAGAAAGAACTACCATTCTTGTTACTTACTGTGTGCTGTGTGCTAGTATGTTACATGTATTGTGTCATTTCAACATAACAGCAATCCTAATGATGAAGGTATTTTTATTATTGCCATAATAATTGGATACACAGAATTTTTTCCAAAGTGGCAGAGTTGATGGTCATATCCAGGGGTTTTACACCAGATCCTGCTCACTTAATCACTAGACTGTACTGTCTAGAAAGAGTCAAAACTATTTTTATAATAAAGTTAGAATTTATTTGACTTTTCATTCTTATTATCTCATGAATGTGTGGTGGTGTTTTTCTCTGTATATTTGGAAGATCTGTATAACTAGCATCACAGCCTCAGCTCCACCTCAGATCATCAGGCATTAAATTTTCATAGGAGCACCAGTACCTGTAGGAGCAAAAAAGGTTAGGGACTGCTGGTTTAAATTACATAATAAGAGTCAATATCCTGTTTTATTAATCCCAGTACAGTAAGTAAAATAAGTATAATCAATCATAGAAACTCTGGTTAAAGAAGGGGAACCAATGAATTAGGTCTTTATACATGACAGAAAGGGGTGAAAAAGTAAATGCAGTCATTCATTAGATATTCAACTTTCAAGGCATTGTGCCAGGGTTTTGAGGAATGCAAACATGAATCAGGCACAGCCCTGCCTCAAAAGAAAATATAACCCATGTGTGAGGAAGTAAGTATAAGAACATTCTGAGATAGCAAGTATGATGAAGGGATGCAGAGAAACTGTCTGGTTGGGCATAAAAGGAGGGAGCATTTGCAGCTGCAGGAATTAGGGAAGCTGTTTAGTAATAAAATGATTAACTGTTTCCATTTTTTTGTGGAATGTCCAGTGACTATTAAATTCACGCTTTAGTAGTTGAGTTTATCTTTATGACACACTTTTTAAAGAATATGCCTTTAATAATATGGTGATCACTTGTATTTTATACACCCTGTAGTGATGATGGTTTCTATCAGACAAGACTATGGAAGTCCTTCAGTTTTTGATGAACTCGTTTTAGAATTAGAAATATTAGAAATATTTATAAATCAATTTTCAAGTCTCATTATTCACCACGTATGCCAAATTATTTTATTAAAACCAGTAGTTTCCCCTTAGGAAATGGTTATAAAAATATAATTATAACCACAACAAAGAGATAATAATTTACTGGGCTGGGGAAGAGGGAGGTCATCGATGTTTACCAATGACAATGGGTCTATAAACTTCCATTTTGATGATTTGAGCCTAATAGTTCAGTGTATAGAGCTTAAAGAATTGAGGACTTTTTGGACTTTACAAAATGGATTCCATGGGGGCCATGACAGTAGTGTCAACTGGCACATAATGGGAATGACTGGAATGCCCCAAACCACAGAAACATCAGCCACATCTGCCATTGATAAGTCCTCAACTGCAGCAGCTGATATGTATAAGGATTCCATCTTGTAAGGATGTCTATCTGAACACCTCAGGTAGACAAAGCTCAAGTTTGACCCGAGAGTATCACAGAGCTCGCTTTAGAGATGCTAAAGACTTTCATCCCTTTGCTCTGTTGCCTAATATGCTGTACTTACCGTCTCTGTGTATTGTGTGTTAACGTCCATGGATACCTGAATGGTTTATCTGAGAAGATCCTACTCAATAAACCTGGCATTGTGGAGACACAAACACATCCAAAGCTGTTACTTCGGTAGCCACTTTCTTGCTTGAGACAACTGGCAGGTCTTCAACTGTGAAATACATGATTTTCATAGCAAGGCTGTTTTCTTTATTTAATTAATAGGATCTTATAATGCAACTGTTACTGTTTAGGGAGATATTAGAACTCCGGTGTTGTTCCAGTGGCCTAGAGACTGCCTAAAGAACACTTGATTGTAGTTAAAGAATCCTTCCTGCATCCCCAGAGACAAAGGACAAAGGGCAGGAGGGCCATAACATATAGCCGGCTTAATCCGTCCACAGACACTTATGCAGAAGGTGCTACCCTAGCCTGCCCACAACTTCAGCCTCATTATACCATCATTATAATACCATGTTTATGCCTGGAAGTTCACAAATCTAATTATAACAGATCAAATTCTGGGTAAGCACATGAGCACTAAGCAAAGAGTTATATAGCAGCCAAGTGTCAGTCAAAGTGACCTCACATGCCAGTCTCCTAGGAATGCCTTTGTAATCACATATCGTGGCCCCAAATATAAATAGACTTTCCCACATCTGCATTTTTACAACTCTCTTTGCTGAAAATCCACTCCTCCCTTGGGGCTTACTCTGTCTTTTATTTCTTTTATCTTTTCACCTCCCAAATTCCACAGGGCTACAGCCTTTCTTAGCATGACCCGTCTCCTAAAATGTACTTTCTATAAATTTTACTTCTTCAGAGTCTTGCTGACCTGTAATTCTTTGCTGAATCAGTGGGGAAGAACCAAGGAAGAATGCTAATTGCTCTTCTGTGCTGTTACCTGCGCCATGCTGCTGGGGCGACACTGGAGTTCAAATCATCCCCAAACAATAACACATGGAGGTATTAAAAGTGAAAGAAGTGTCTAATTCATCTTAGATCTTAAAGACAAAGTAGTATCTGGAACATGGTGCCTGCACAGTAATTATTTGTTGACTTAGTGAATGAACAACTGTATACTAACTTTAGGGAAAAGATGGATAGTATAAAGAGAAAAAGAGATTTTCCACTTTTGTGATAGATTTGGGGTAATTTTGCCATGTGGGTACTAGTTGTAATGTTTGTTTTGATTTAGACAATAAATTAGAAATATTGAAAAACTGAAGAATTCAAAGTGAGGCTTTAAATTGTGGATGAAAAATTTCCTAACTGGGAAGGTCATGGTGGGCAGCCATGCCCCAGACATATAACTTATTTAATAAAAGGTTTATCTTTACTTTAAGTAAACTCTGCCCATTGTTTCTGTGCATCTAAGTTAATACACCTTGGAAATAAACATCCTCAAGAGAGCACATAATCTTATTAACTATCCTATAATTGAATTGCTGCCTTGCTTTCTTCCACCTCCATGTAATCTTCCTATGTTTCCTTCTCAATTTCAAATGTATAAAATAAACTGCAATACTATTATTCTCTGGAGCATTTGTCTCAGTCTTTAGAGATCTTGCTTCTAGGTGTATCCTCTTTTTGGCTCAAGTAAACTTTTATGAAAATTCTCTGTAGAGTCTTATGTTGTCAAGAGTAATTGATTTGATAATATTTCTCATGTTGAGAGATTTTTAAATTTTTAAGGAAAAAGTAAAGAAGGACATACATTAACAAAGTAACAAAGTAACTAACAAAGAGCAACAATTAAGAAAAACACTATGATTAAAGTAAAAGATAAATTAGAGGGCAGTCACCAAATGGCTACCTTCAGCTACCAGAGTGGTGTTATGATGTCAGAGAACTCTGCAAAATATGATGCCTACAGAGAGTTCACTGAACATTTCCCATATGATACAAAGAGGCTTGCAAGCAGTCAGCAAAGGGGCTGCATGATCATTATGGCTAGCTTCAGAAAGCATGAAGGGGATCTGTGCATTGTAATGTGTCTATAATATAGAAAATTATATCTGATGCAAACCATCTCTTTTGGAAACCTGTAATGGAAAATGCTCTAAAGAAGACAACACTTATAATTCTGGGTGCTTCATCCAGACTGGGCATGGCATGGCACATTGGCTAATGCCATCCTTTCCTCTACTGGCACACTCTTTAAAGTAAATTCTCTTTTCTTTCAGTTATATTGCAAGAATATTTCCTTTGGTGTATGTGACAGAATTTATTTTCCAGATTTTAGAAATGATGGATTAAAAATTCTACTAATACTTTTATGGCATATATCTGAATAATATTCACTTCTCTAAGGCCATAGTTTAAAATTTTTCTATTATTTTATCTTCTCTGTTCTTTTTATAACATCTAATATTAGAATTAAGTACATCTGTTTTATTGCATGATGGATCTGTATATTTTTTTTAGTTGAGCTATGCTTCATTTCCATTTAGCTTCCTTGGAGATCTCATCAATTGACATTATGATACAGTTTTTAACTCATTGTATAAAGAATTAATATAACACTTGTAATCAAGGTATATTAAATTCAGTTCTGTCATAGTCAGCTCTGCCAGAACAAGGACGACTATAACCAGTAGACCAGTCAATCACAGGGCAGGGCACCTAAGGAAGGACCCAATTGCAGGTGGTAAGATAGTACCAGCAGGAGGCCTTGAGGAGGTTCAGAAGTTGGGGAAGTTATAGAACACTATTCTCTGGAGATGTATGAGAAGACAGGGAAAGATCTCAGTCTGAGATGAACTAGGCTATCAGATAGGGATCAAAGGTAATGACTGAGATACTTGAGCTAAGGTGTGTAAGTAAGCAGTCAGAGAAATAAGGTAACAATATCATCATTGGAACCTACGATCAGAGTTGATTCAGGAAGGTCCAACTCCATGCTGAGCCTGGAAATTGTTGCTTATATACTCCTTATATTTTCAATACTTATGGAAAAGATTGAGTCTAGATTTTAGAGGAGCAAATTAAGGTTTAATGGGGCCTAAAGGTTATGTCATTTTAAGGAATCTTTAAGAAAAAAAAAAACTAGAGTTACAAATATAAAGTAAACAAGTGAGTGCTTATTTAGGATAAAAAAAGAAAACCTAACAATTTATTGTATCCTTGGGGCTCAGACCTCTTTTCTCCCTAATATCCCCTTAGTTTCTAGGAAATGCTTTCTCAGTAATTGTTCTTGATTACAATTTGGCTTCCTTTCCAACCTCAGATATTGTACAACTCCTATCCACTCACAACACTCACAGAGGGCCATGCAAGTGAGATGCAATGAAACTTCAACTTTTGTAGCTTCAGGGCTGTTCTGCAGTTTCGAGGTACTGAAACTGGCAGCTGGAAGAATATGTGAGAAGCCGTGGGCAGATGTGACATAGCTTTATTCAGGCATAGCAGGACACAGCAAGGCACGGGCACAGCTCCAACTCCCCTCAGACTACACAGACAGGGCTGTTCTTATAACAAGGTGCATAATAGTGGCTTAAGGCCAGGTACTATAATCAATCACAATCTATAGGTTGTATAGGATGTCGTATCTAAGGTTATAAGGATGCTATATCTAAGGCTGCTAGGGATGCTGTAGCTAAGGTTGCCTGGAACTGCACAGCTTGCTGGGAGGGAGCCTGACTACATTCATTTTGTTTGTCAGTCCCTTCACCCAACAAGGGCAAATCTTTTGCTGGGTAGAGATAATTCTATGTAAGGGAGTTAAATAGTCCTGAGAGGCAGGAGAACGAGGGACCATAAGGTCAGAGGACCATAAAAATCAGTAGAAACTACTGTTGAACAAGAAAATTTTGATGCTCTATTGTGGTTAATCATAAGCAATGCAATTCTGGTGTCACCTATGCCAGCAAATATGTCATTGTTTGGAACTTCAATAAAATATGTTTGGAAGGCTGAATGTAGAAGCCACAAACTTCTGCTGCTGAGCTTGTTGGGTGACTCATGGCCTAGACAGCTCTGTCCAAATCAGTGTGACTAGTCACAAAACATCTGTTAAGATCATCTTTGGAATACTGTGTGCATTCTGGCTCTCTTTACTATCCTGGCCTTCTCTTTTTACTTTGAATTTGGCTGAGTTTAGTTTTACAGTTGAGTTTAGTTTGCTAGGTACAAGAGTTTCACAATTCAGATCTTCCTAGGAGGATTCTATACAAACATGCTCAGATGACTAAAACATATAACAAAGGTAAAAAAAAACTGGTATTTAGGCTGGAGGTGTTGAATGAGAACCAGAATTTGTAAATAAAGAATGCTTGTCTTTTCCTGAAGACAATAAGAAATGAGAAAAATAAAAAACTTCAGAAGACAACCCATAAACATTTCCCCTATTATAAATAACTGTTTTGTTGAGTGAAGAAACCTCTTTTGCTTACCATATGTTAAGCAGTTCACTGTGGTTTTTTTATACTGAATTTGTTTGGATATCCAGCTCATGAAAAAGTCACCTTATAAATTGTTTCCCTCATCTCACGGTTATTGTAGTTTCTGTTCCCATCTAAGGTTTTGATCCTAAACTAATGTTCCCAGTGGCCTTTTCTCAGGCTTCCTCCTATTTCCCAAATCTCTCTTCTATAGACTATTTCCTATTTGTGTGACTTTATCCATTTCCTTCACTAACTCGCCCCCCAAGCCTCCCAGCCCTCTGCCATCCTGTCTGAGTTTTAGCTCTTGGCTATTTGGTTGTTTTCCTTCTCATCTATTTCATTTAACTTCTTCTCTCTCTACTCCCAGGACTATTATTATATGTGTTCCCAAGGCTTTACTTCACATTCATTCAACAAATATTTATTAAATAAATATCCTCAACTCTTATTTTCACTCTTACACCCACATTCATACCATCAAATTTTGTTTGCTTTACAATCAAAATCTATTTAGAAACTGACTTGTTGTTACTGCTATGAACCAGGTTGAAACCATTGTAATCTTCTGAACCACTGCATTAAGCTCCAAATTGGTCTCAGGTTTTGTGTTTCATTTGCCCACCCATTTCCTAGAGCATTTGGACTCTATCATCCTTTTTAACTTAACATAAGATCAAGTTAGTGCTCTGCTTGCAACCATCCAAATGTCTGTCTCTGTCTCTGTCTCTGTCTCTGTCTCTCTCTCTCCCTCCCTCCATCTCTTTTTAATTGTAGTAAGGACAACTTTTTAAGTGTTGTAAATACAGTATTGTTATTTACAGACACAATGTTGTATAGGATATCTAGAACTCATTGTCGATGAAAGAACTTCCAGCCTAAGAAAAAGTCTTATAAAAGTTTGAGGCAAACTGATGACAACAGCCAGAAAGCAAAATCTCAATGGATTGAGAAAATGCTCCAGAGAAGAGCAGTCTTATAGCTTGTTTTATACATTAGAATCAAAAGAGGAGATATAAGGGTTGGGGTGGCGGGGTTACATGAAATTCATTGGTGGTAGATTAGTAGGATGGAAGAAAGGAAAGCAGTGAAATCTCTGAGACTGGATAAAAGGTATAACCGAGAGACACATTCTCCTTTTCCATTGGTGGATATAGGACAGTTAACATTTACAGCACACAGAGATGATGTGGGCAACAAGATAACTGAGGGTTTCTGTGGTCTTATACTCTGGTGGGAGGTTGTGGCCTGAGAAGTCTTGAAAAGGGGGATTATGCTGACATTCCAAAGATATGTTATCTCAGATGCAGAAAAGACAATAGACAGGCTCACATAAGGTAAAGATTAACATTTGTCAATGAAGCTACAGGCCTAAGAAGCAACTATCCTCCATGACTCACTTTTAGTTAGGAATTTTTATGTTCAGACCATCCTATATGATTACGTTCAGTCTGAGTTTGTAAGACCTGCCATTCAGGCCTCCCCTGAGCGTGTCATGTTTAGTATGTGACCCCCTTTTGTTCACATTATTCATTTGGCCTAAAAAATTTTTATACCAATTGATTAGCAGCTCCTTCTTCCTTCTTCCCCTTAGCCTCTGGCAACCTCCATTCTATTATTTTGCTTCTATGAGTTTGACTATTTTAGATATAAATGGAATCATGCCATATTTGTCCTTTGGTGACTGGCCTATTTAACTTAGCATAATGTCCTCAAGGCCTAAGTTATCAAGCTCTACACTAATCACACTGTCTGCTATTATGTTTACCCCTCTCCTTTTTACCTCTCAGGCTTCACCTCCTGCTAATCTTACTCATGGTCCCTGAACTACTTCTCATTGTCACTTTGCTTTCTTACAACACTCCAGATATGTTCTGGCATCGGGACATTTGTACTTTCTGGTTTTTCTTCCAGAAACACAGTTTCGCCATACAGAACCATTGCTTTTTTCCTTCACCACTTTCAGGTCTTTGCTTAAACACTTTCTCAGTGAAGCCTTTCCAGTACCCACTATTCAAAGTTTCAGCATAGCATCTCCTTCTTGGTCTTTTCTAGTTTACTTTCCTGATTTATTTTCTCTCTACCACTTATCACTATTATATGCTTATCATCTCTTTCATTATATAAGAGTAGAAGCTCCACAAAGATAGCGATGTTTGGGTTTTTACTGATATATTTACTTTACCAGCATGTGGAACAACACCTGAGATAAAGTAGGCACACAACATGTTTTGAATGAACAAATGTATACATGCTACTATGTGCTAGTTATTTAGTTTACAGCGATGAAAAAGAACTGGATCCCACCAACAAACAAACTAATAAAAAACTGTCAAAAATGAGAGAAGTTTGTTTAAAGAGTTAGAGACCATGGAACAAGGGCACCTAAGCCAGCCTGGGATAGGATGAGGTACACAAGTTGGGCTTCCTATAGGAGGTGGCACCTGAGTCTGATAGAAGTCAGCCCAAAGAAGGGAAGAAGAGAGGTTTGGAAAAGAACTTTCTAGATAGAGAAGTAACATGAACAAAGGCAAGCTCTAGTCACCTGTGATAGATTTGATGTACCCATTATTGGCTAACTTCCTTTTTTACCCTCAACTACTCCTCTTCCTTTAAAGTACCAACAAATTGTTGGTCTTTAAATATTGTCTCAAGGTTAGCCTCTGGAAGAACCCAAATGAAGACAGTGATTCTTGCCCAAACTCTGGAGAATAAAAATGACAATATCTTTGGGAGATAATCAGGCAAATCATGTTGGTTGGATAGAGGATATAGGCAGAGGTGAATAGGTTTGATAGCAAAGAAATTTGAATTCTAGGTTAAAGGATTTTAATTGCTTCAAATCCCTTATGGAATCTTTGAGTTTGGGGGTAAAGTAATCAAAAAGATATCTGAGTATGATGAATTTAACTGTGGTATATAGTGGTACAGTCCTGGGGGCAAGGAGAGTCTACAGGGATGAAACAGTTGAAACAGCACTGTTAGGGTATATTCAGAAGCACATTAGTGAGGTGACAGTGAAAATGGAAAGGAATAGATGGAGGCCATATGTGAAGGGGGAAAAAAAGACAAGATATTGGTGTCAGGCTCTGTGTGTTATAGGGGGTGGGAAGAGAGAAGTAGAAAATGTTTGAGGCTATGTGATTTAGAGAGTAGCAGTATTATTAACAGAGATGAGGAAACTGTGAGTGGGATTTGGATTTGATGAGTTAAATACATTTGGACCTGTTCCAGTGGGATGTCTAAGTAGAGATGTTCAGCAGACAGCTGAAATATAAGAAGGTGGGAAGAATTTTGTTTCAGAATTGGGGCTCTTTCAGATGATGATAGATGTGTCTGGCTATTTTGAAAATCCCAAAGAAATACTTGTTTTATACAAATCTTACAATCCTGACTTTGTGACTCTCAAAAGAGAATGGTGAATGTTATGGTAACCTGAAATGATTGGTAGACTTTGCAGCTGAAACACACACACACACACACACACACACACACACACACACGTGATATGGAGAAGCTGTAAGTGTGCATGGGGTCGTGAGGGAATTTGGGAGGGCAGAAAGCTAACCATGCAAGTTCTTGAAGATACCGGACAACTAGGAAAGTGCGAAGTCAGGTTCAAAAAGTCTGGCAGAGTTCAGGCACAGTAGACAAATTTGGAATTCTTGAGGGCGAGATTTGGCCAAAAAACTAGCCATTCTTAGCAGAGTCCTCAGACTCAAAGGACTAATGCTATTGGCTTTCTGCCTACTTTTATGGAGTGGTGCTGGCCGTACACTGAAGGACGTTATTAAGGAATACATCCCTTAGCTTTTTCTTCTTCAGGCTAAATAAACCTCATTTCATTCTTTGCACAGGTCATACTTTCCATTTCTTTAATTATTTGTTACTCTCTCTGAACTTTCTCCAATTTTCCTTTTAAATTACTGAGACCAAACCTTCAAAACACAGTAACAATTGGCTTACTTCTGGGCACAGGAAATGATTCTTCTTCTAAAATGTTACACCCCAGGCAACATTTCTTTGCAGGTTTTTCCACCTGTTTTTAATGTGACCATTTAGTGCTCATCTTATTCTAGACTCCATGTTAATTTTAGACAAAATATGATCATAATGGAACATATCTTTTTCTGTTTTAACTTCAAAGGTTCAGAGTTGGAAAGGGTACATTGGCTCAAATCAGGCTTCCCCCACTCCGTTTTAGGAAGATAGAGGTAGATTACAGAATACTGCCATAGTACAAGTCTGATTCTTTTTGTCCCTTAAGACAGCTCATATCACATAATATGAGGCAACATTTTCACGCCTTCGCCTTAATTTGTGCTTTTGCCCCTGCTCATCCCAATAGATTAAACACCGGGCTAGATAAAAGGTGATAAGAAGGAAAAAAAATTGCTTAGACATGAATCAAAACTGGAAGCAGCGGAGGACCCGCCAAGGAGGACATCTCTGGGAGTAATTTTCCATGTGGACTGAAGGATGATCTTGTAAGGTACAGTCTCAGGTTACACACTCTGGACTCCAATTCTGCCGGATTTGCAAGCCATTACTGGAGAGAGTCTGTGGCTCTACTGGCAGAAGAGGAGGAGAAAGAAATGTTCACCGGACAATAAAAACTTTCGGTTTACACAGTAAAATAAATACAGGGCCTTCCTTTTACAGAGTGAAGAAACTTGACCCCTGAGTTTAACGGAGGATCCATTTCCATGCTTAGAATCTCGCGAGGTCCTATTCAGCCAAAACTGCTCTAGATTTGCAGTCACTCCTGACAGCGATGGAATCCAAATCCAGAGAAGGGCAAAGTCTCCCCCTTTGAGACTAATGAAAGGAAAGCTGCTGGTGCTGGGGCAGCAGAGAGGAGGATCAGGCGCGTACCACCCGCCCGCCCGACTCCCGGCGGCTCCTCCTCGCTCCCCTAGGCCCACTCCCAAACTTAAGTACACGCTTCGCGTTCCAGCCAGAAGCCCTGCGTGAGCCTCTACACGTAGCCGCAGACAGCTCCTTAAATAGGTCGGAGTTGAGCAAACAACCCAGACGCGAGGCTGAGAAGCGAGAGGAGACAACCACAACGCTGCGGCGCGGCGGGTCAGTGGGCGGCCAATAGCTAGGGCACGGCCCGCCCCGTTGCCGCCCCCTCCGGAGCCTATAAGTCGCCCGCGGCGCCAGAGCGCCTGCACGTCGGTCCGACTCCGGCCGTGGGTCAGTTGCGCGCGCTTGGCCCCACTCGCTGCCCCCGCAGTCCTGGCCCGGGGCGGACCAGTGGTCCCCGCGCTCTCGCGAGAAGTTCGCCGCCGTAGGGCGGTGGGATGCCAGAGCCCTCACGGGCCCTGGAGGGGCGGAAGATGGGGTGGTGCGCAGAAAAGCCGCAGCTTTTGCTGCTGGCTCTCATCCTCCAGCCCTGGACTCCCTGCCTAGGTGCAGACTCGGAGAAACCCTCCAGCATCCCCACAGGTGAGCACTCCCGCGGCCCGCCACTGTCCTGTGAGGCTCGTCCCGGTGGGCAGTTCATTCATCCTTCAGCCCATCGCGCGGAGCTTGCTGAGTGCGTAGGTGTGTGTGGGTGTGTGAAGGGGGTCCTGTCCCTCCCCGGAACAGCAGAGGTGAGTGGAGACTGGACGTTCTCCAGGCCCACCGAGGTGAGCGGGGTGTATTGTCCTTCTTCTCCGAGGAACTGAGTGAGCTCCGGCGGGGCTGTTCCCTGGAGAAGTGTGGGAGCGCCCGCCTTCACCAGCTCTCGGAGTTCTCTGTAACCTGAGAGCGCAAGAGTTTTTCTACAGCACAAGTTGGGGTTTCCTTTGGTTTTGCAGGTCACTGGGCACGAACACCTTTCCTGCAACTTTCCTTTCTCCTTCTTTCCTGGAGTTGGCTTGATTTATCCGTGTTAGACGAGGCAGTACTCCCTCTGTGACCTAAACACGGGGCTCAGTGTACTTTCTGATTGATGGTGACACATTCCTTCCAGCGCCCCGGGAAGCAGCCGGTAACACCTACCTTTTGCCAAAAACAACGCTCAAAACTGTGGTGGTTTCAGTAAGGCTGCTTGGCTATCCAGTACCCCGAGGCAGCAGCTTTTCCTCCTTTGGGATTTGGAGGGGAAGCTGTGGACAGACAGCTTCTCCCCTTAGCCACCCTTTTCCTAAGCCTGGTGCCTGTTCTTGTTTTCAGAAGCTCGAACTGCAGCAAATAGACTAGTCAAGTTCATGTAAAACAAAACTTTTTACATTTAGTCAAATTAAAGAGTCTTACCACATGTTTGTCTAAACATTCTTTGCTGCCAAACGTACTTTGTCGCACATGAGGTATCCTTGGAGTTTTCCACTTTGTCCTTTAACTCTGTGCTCAGTTCTCTGAAATTAGAGTTTGCATTTAAATGACCTGCTATACTTTTTTTTTTAAATTAGGATCATTTTGGCACTTTTTTTTTTTTTTAAGTACGTAGGGCATTTTTTTCTGCTTGAATTTTGCTTAACAAGGGTAAATCTATTTCAGGTTTACATTCAGATGTTAACATTTGGTGTAGAGCTCAGCGAATCCACGAAGCAATAGTTTTGTCTTTAAATATTTCAGAAAACTTCAGTGGGCTAAACTGTCCATCTTTCTACATTCCTGACAAACAGTACGTGCTTTGTTAGCTTGAGAAACTTCGGTATTCGCATGGATTTCTCTCAGATACATGTGGTGGTTTTAAAATGGGTTTCTGAACCCTGTGTGGTGCCTTTAAATTTGAACTGAATTTTTTCATAACTTCAAAATTTTCTTTTAGTGTATCACCTAGAAAATAGACAAGTAAGTGCCTTCATCAAACTTGGAACTGGAGACATTTAAAAAACAATTTTCCCTAGAAAAATGATGTTGTTGTTGTTGTTGTTGTTGTTGTGAAACACCTAAAGAAACGTGCTGGGAAATAAAATAACATCTAAGTGCTTTGTTACTTTTAGAGGGACCTCTTCAGCCTTTGTATATTTTATTTCACTTCATTACCAACACTCTTCACTTTTTATAGAAGGCATTTCTTTGTTGCTGACTTTAAGTTTACCGTCAAAGTCATCCTCCTTTCCCATTCTGGCATTTAAGTTTCATGGAACTGGACAGTAAAGTTTTAATGGATTGTAACTTCAGAGAAAGGGAATTTCAGATGTGAATATTTACCTTAGAAGATGACCACATAAAACTCACTGCTGAAATCTGAGGACTGGTTTGGTTTTGGTGTGTGTGTGTTGGAGGGGTGGGGTCGCATAGGGAATTCAGTTATTGTGTAAGTGCAGGAAAATATTAATTTGTAATAGGTAGAACTAGCAGTAGCAGGTTTGATTATAAACTTTAAGCAGATGTGGTAAGTTAATAAACGTAGAGGGTACAGTGCTTGATAACATGGCAAGAATCATGGACTGTGTTCCATTTTCCGCCTAAAATATTACAAACGAAAATTATTGAATTGGAAACTTATTTGGTAAATAGCAAGCAAACTTTAGAACTCTTAAGTTGTCTAGCTTAATAGGAGGTCTGTAAGAAGAGTGCTTATCACCTCTAACTCCCTATATTTGTCACCATGTCCCAGCTAGCCATGAAGAAATAGATTAGACCAGAGTTTCCTAGCCCTATTGACGTTTTGAGCCAGACAATTATTTATTGTGGGGGCTGTCCTGTGCATTTTAGTATTTAGCAGCATCCTTGGCCTCTACCCACTAGATGCCAGCAGTACTGTCCTCCAGGTATGAGAACGAACAATGTCTCAAAATGAAAATTGGCCAGATGTCTCCTGAGGGTTTGAAAACCACTTGGTTGGACAAATCTATGTGTATTTGAGGCAATGTAGCAGTGTAGTGTCACTGGCATGATAATAGAAACTCTCTTTTGACAGCAAATATAAGGATTTTTTTATTTTTCCATTATAGTAGGGAATGCGCTAGTTGAAGCACATTAATCAATTTTTGGAATATAGTTTTTCCTATCTTTGATGCCGTGTGTTGACCACAGTTGAGAACACTGCTTTTTATTATATTTACTGAGAGTTTTGCTTTGTGCTGTTTTCATTCCTTTTTGGTTGCCATTTCATTCTTAGCATAGAAAAGATCTAAACAAAATTCTGGTTAAAAACAATCATTTTCTCCTGAAATCATTTATAGGAATTTTACCTTAAAATTATATGCCCGTGGGAGCTTTTAAGGCAAAATACTTCTAATGAGTATCTAAAAATCAGGTTCATACCCTGATTATCTTTTCTGCACTTTTCTGCCTTCTAGATGAGAGAGAGGATGGATTTATTTCTGCCAGGCATTTTCAAAAGGGCCCTAGACCTGGATCAAAATTTTTATGTTTTCTAAGGCACTTAGACGATTTCATGTTCTAAATTGGGCAGACTCAAGTTTTGAGCACAAATGGAGGAAATGGTTTCAAATCTTTCTGTCAAGACTAGTATTTTTCAACCATGTTCATTTATGAACTCTTTCATTTACTCTGACGCATTCCAGAAGGAAAGGAGAGGTTTGTTCCTATCTGCTGATGCAAACTGGCAATTTACGGGGTGGAGAGGGAAAGAGCAAGGTCCTGGAGAAATCTCTGGAAGGAAGGGAGAGAGGCTTGTCCTCTGTGCACTTTCTGTGTCCTGGGCTCCAGTCACATATGACTCATCATCCTTAAACAAACTGTGTTTTATTTCATAGTGTAAAAACAGACATATGAAACAACTCTAGACAGTGTAAGAATAGGAAATGAAAATTAAATTGAGATACCCTTTTCTACCCATCATATTGGCTAAAACATTTAAAAATAAAGTCATATTAAATGTAAAGATGAGAACTGTCAAACTATTGATAAAAGAACAACATCTTTGGAGAACAGTTTAGTAGTGTCTAGTGGCTTTGAGAATCCACATATCCTGCAATCCTAGATATGTATATGTACAGTATAGAAAGCTCTCTGTATCTACATGTTCCATATTAGTGGGTTCCACATCCACAGGTGGGAATCTGCAGGTACAGAGAGCTGACTATATACATTATTTTATACCATTTTATATAAGGGACTTGAGCATCCAGTGGATTTTGATACCTGTGAGGGATCCTAGAACCAATCTCTTGCGGATACCAAGGGACTCAAATTTCTGTGTCTGCCTGTTGATATTCCATTCATTGTTTAAATCTGGCTCAGAAAATTCTTCCCCTTACTATCTTTTGTTTGGCTCTCTTTCTAACTTCTTAATGCAGTTGGTTTATATAAATTATACCTGTTTTGTATGATAGATGTTTATGTTTAATAAATTACAAATTCTTTGAAGTAAGGACTGAGTCCTATTGATCTTTGCGCTCTTCACAGTGCCTTCCCTGTTTTTTGAACTCAAAGGTTCTTGGTTTTTATTTGAGTTTTTGGCTCACTCAGAGGGTTATGAAAAGTGGCATGCAGTCAGTGACATTGCTAGCTGCTCCTTTCCCCAGGATTTTAATTCAATTTACTTAACTTCCTTTCTCTACCCAGGGACTCATACACTACCATGACCTAGCAATTTACCAAGGAAACATTAGGAAAGACCTCGTTTCTGAACTAGAGTTGGCAACTCTTCTCCATAGGTTATATTTTTTGCTCTATATACCTTGCTCACTTCTTAATCACCTTCAGAAATGCTTTCAGGTGATTGGATACCATGATCCTTTTTTTATACATGATGAAATGGAGGTTTGGAATGGTTATGTAACTTTCAGAAGATCTCGTAGCTGGAAAACACAAGAGGGGCTTGCGCCCTTTCTCCAGGGTGTGTTTATGCCTTTCTTGACCTCTTCATTGTTTTGTTGGACTTTTGAGACCTATGAGAAAGAAATGGAGACTGGGCATCAGAGACCTAAGGAAGCAAAAGGAAGACTTTGCTAAACGAGAAAGCACATACTTTGTAGGTTTACGTAAATGGAGAGGAAAAGGATAGGTACAAACTGAAGGAAAACTGGGTCCTAGGCCCTGGTGATAAACTATGGCTTATGTCCTGTGGGAAAGATACAGCTACCTGTTTTTGTATGGTTGGCGAGTTAACGATGGTTTTTATATTTTTAAATGGCTGAAAAATAGCTAAGGAAGATTAATATATTGTGATGTGAAAATTACATGAAATTCAATTTTCAGGGTACTTAGAGTTTTATTAACTCACAGCCACATTTGTTCATTTACTTATTGCCTGTGGTTACTTTGGTGCTACAAGGCATAATTGAGTAGTTGCTACAGAGACTGTATGACTTTCAGAGTCTAAATTATTTACTGTCTGTCCCTGTACAGAAAAACTTTGCCAACCCATGCTGTAGGAGATGACATTCCCATTTAAGTTGTAGCTCATGAAGATCTGCTGCTCTCTTGGAAGGAGCTTGATTCTGGACAGTAGCAGCTGATTCTGGATATTTGAAAGGCCTGTTATTTATTAATTAAAGATTAAGGTGTACAGCCTGGTGATTTGATTTACATATATTATGAAATGATTACCACATTATGTTCAGCCAACATCCATGTTCTAATATAGGTATAATAAAAAGAAAAAAGAAGAAAGGAAAAAATATTTCTCTTTGTGATGCGAACTCTTAGGATTAACTCTTAACTTTTCTATATATCATTACAGCAGTGTTAGCTATAGTCATTCGTAGTACTTATTTATCTTACAACTGGAAGTTTGTACCTTTTGGAGAGCCCTGTTTTTCATTTTAGACTTTTGAATTCAAACATCGAGCTTCTCTGTTACTTCCTTTTAAACATGGCTCTTGATGCTAACTAGATATGTACCTTGTTGTAAATAGTGTACTCGTGACCAGAAATGACTAAAACATTCTGATGTCTGGTTGGACAGGAGATGCTTATTTCCTCTTCAGTGCTTGTGTGTGTTCTAGTAATTTGGTCTAGAAATTTTGCTATAAATTTGTGGCTTAGTACCTGGGAGGAAATGGTTAGCACATTTATCAATGAGTATTTTTATTCTTCTTCAACCATTGCTGTAAATTAGGCTAAACAAATTGGTGGCTTTGAAAGTGATAGATATTTTTCTATTTTACTAATTTGCGTGTGCTGTGGTGTGCTTGCCTCACTGAAATAACAGAACTGATTTTCAGAGCTATTAAGATTTTAGTTAGCCAAGAAATAGTTATCCAGAGTAGTAGAATGGTAAACAGTGTGTCATGATTTGTTATTTTTACACTACTTACTTGCTTAAGGCCAATATGTTGCCACTTGTATTTGATAATGATGCTACTATAGATGGTTCTAGCAGTACAGAATTGATTACTATCTTTTTAACTGTCACAAAAATGTCCCTTCAAAAAATACCATTTATAATAAAAAAAACACAGTAACTTCAAATAAGTTTTAATGTTTCATAGTCAGGATAACTTTAAAACAAA
Source organism: Pteropus vampyrus (assembly GCF_000151845.1). NCBI lineage: Eukaryota > Metazoa > Chordata > Mammalia > Chiroptera > Pteropodidae > Pteropus > Pteropus vampyrus. The sequence goes on from NW_011888878.1 coordinate 3,054,350, forward strand.
ATTCAAAGAAAAGAGGTATGTTACTTTTCTACCCAGAGGAAAGTTTTCCATTACATATTTTCTTTTGTGTGTTAAAAGATGGAAATTGACTTCTATTATTAATTTTAATTTAGTTTTTAAATATAAATCTCTTTATTAAAAAATCTAATTCAGGTTAGTGCATTTACATACTTAGTCACTAGATTGATTCACAAGCATTTTTCAAGCCTTAATTGTATTAGTAACATACTATAGCAGTTTGGGGAAAATAATAAGCATTTTTTATTCCTGTTGAAATATGGCTATATCTCCTCCTGTCTTAAATTTATTTCTTATTGGAGGTGTGATTGAGAAAATGCAAGAAATTTTGTTTAAGGTTTAGTGTGTATAGGCTTAGAATTAGATTTTGTCTAAAGGGAAAAAACTTTAAATAAATAGTGAGCTGACAGTCTTTCTTTCTTTTTTTCTTTAACTTTTATTTCAAGGCCAGTAAACACTGAAATTTTGTTCTTTTCTGTTCTTTTTGACTTTTACTCTTCCTACAAGAAAGTAACAGTTTCTATGCAAGTTTCTGATTGGTGGGGATACTCTCCCCAGTCACTATCAAGACAGTGACAGGATCTGCTACATCTGAGTATCCTCTTCCTTTGAACTGAGGGCTCATATTTCTGAAGAAGTACTGTATTTATAATAAAAGATTTCAGTAGAAATAAAAAAAAAAACACATTTGAATTTCAATATAATTCAGAGAACTTGCTTGTTACTATAAATATACTACATAAAACTTTTAATACAAATAAGAGCTTTGAAGGATATACAACTAAAATGAGGGGCTAAATGATCAGGAAAAGTGTTTGTAACATAGTTGAGTTTCTAAAGTGGGCAGACTTACAATTTTCATTGTTATATTGATTGTTATATTGATTGTATTATTGATTTTTATTATCTTGGTTGCATAGGTGTCCTGGTATTTATTACATTAATTGCTCGTCAGCTCATTTTCTTTATGATTACACTCTCAACATTTCAAAAGAAATTCTGCTACTTACTTTATAGTTACTGCTAATATGTTTTAAAGTTCCTTCTAAAGAGAAAGAGGATTCTCCTCTACTTTAAATGCTGTGGTTCTCCTCTGTGCTGTGGACACCATATGGTAAAGATTCTTATGGCATGGAGGAACTATAAAGCACATGCAATTTTTATCACTCTCATTACCACCCCCAGTCAGTCCCAGACACACAAGGGCACGAAGGAGATATTGCATATGCATCATGCCACGCAGCTTCACCTTCTGCAGCACAGCAGCAAGTGGAAGAAGTATGTGGAATCCTGGCACTCTTGGGTTTCCGATTCTGGGATATTGTTCAGGAAAAGTCCTGGGAGCTATACTTTTTAATTCCAGTGACCGCAGAGCTCCAACACAGAGCCAGTGTCTCATCAGCAAGGCTGTGTCATTGACTAGTCTGTTTTGCTGGTTTGAAGCCACACTTTTATGGGGCTTTAGGGTGCTAATTATTTGTAGTTGCAATACACAGGGCTAAGGAGGGAGCTAGTTTTTTTTTTTAGATATTTTAAATGCATTATCTAACCTGTTCTTTAATGTTGACCATTTTCTTTCTGGTTCTAGCAGTATACTAAACACCAGCAGCTGTTTCAGCATCTCAAAAAAAAAAAAAAATATCAGCAAATATAGAATTTAAATTATTATTAAAAACAGAAAAGTTGGCTAACAGTTTGCAGGCAGACTAAAATGACCTCCCTAATTCAATCACCTGGGGAAGTCTCATAGAGCTGTCATGCAGAGAGCAAACTGTCTCTTTGATGGAATTTTCCAGTCATGCCCAAGCCAGCTCTGAGGCCCCTTGTGTTCAGAGGCCCTTTCTCTCCTGCTCTAGCCTTGCTGGGTCTTTCTTGGCCTCCAGCTGGCACCGCAACTGTGACCATAGTGCTCTACTCGTCCAGACCCTCTGAAATTCCTGTCAGCCATGTCTAGAGAAGGACAATTCTCCTTTTCTTCTTAGTTTAGTTTAAACAGGGTTGGAATTTTTTAAACAGTGACTTTACTAGGTAACCAAGGGCAAAACAAACCCCCAAACTGGAAAATTACCACAGCAAAAAAATGAACAGACTTACAGAGAGATGCAGAAGTTTTACTCTACTCTGATTTTAGTTAGAGACCCACATACTTGGCATCCTCGGGAGTACATCGGTTTCTGTGTCTTTGCTCAGCTTTTCTTTCTCTGCTCTTCCATTGTACTCCTCACTTACCACTTTCTTTTACACAGACAGCTCTTTCTTCTCCAGGGTTGGAACCCATGAAGTTCATGGGTAGATAAGTGTTAGTTAATAGGTTGTGAAATTTAAAAAATATATATGTATATTTATGTATCTCTGTGTATAAAACATATATTTTGGTTGCTACCCCCAGTTCTTGCTAATATTTGGTCTTTGAATTTTGTTCCTAAGTCACAGAGCTCCTAAAGACACAGAGCTCCTAAAACCCTTGTAATTTCTTGGGCGATAGGAGTATCTTTTGTTCTAATGAGACAACTCTTGGTAGGCTCTTGGATGGCAGTTGGCCACTAGAAAGAACAAGCCAAGATTAGAAGTTTGGAGCTTTCAGTAATACCCTCCATCTTCTGAAGAGGGAGAGGAGTTAGCCAATAAGTTAATAATTGTTCATACCTACATAATGAAGCCTGTATAAAAATCCTAAAGTATGGGGTTTGTAGAGCTTCTGGGTTGGTGAATCCATTTATGTGCTAGGAGGGTGATGTACCACAACCCCACAGCTCTTGCACTCAGGATCCTTCCAGACTTCACCCTATGTATCTCTTCATCTAGCTGTTTATTTTAAAATATTTTATATTTTAAAATATTTTTTTTGTAATAAATCTGCAGTAGCGAATAAACTGTTTTCCTGGATTCTGTGAGCTGCTCTAGCCAATTACAGAACCTGAGGAGGGGGCCTTGGGAACCTCTGATTTGTAAGCAAAAGCTGGGGGTAAACTGGGGACCTACTACTTGAGATTGGCATCTGAAGTGACAGCAGTTTTGCGGTATGAAACCTTAACTTGTGGGGTCTGTAAAACACAACCAATGCTTTCCCTAGACATAGGGGGACTAGATATTTTTATACTTTTGTAAGGATATATCAGCATAACCGTAGCCATTAGACAACCTATTTTTTTTTTCTATGGATGAAAGTTTTTATGCATTTTTGCCTATAAGTCTTTTGGTATTGCTTTAATTCTTGGCTTTGAGTAGTAATTAACATTTACTTTTATGAATCTATATACTTTAATATAGCTACATTTATTTAATTAACTCAACTTTAAAAATTCTCCTGGAATACATTTTTTATAACAATATTTCAAAATTTAATTCAGTGAGTATTGTTTGTGTTCAAAGTTGCCTTATGAGGAGGAAAAATAGAAAAAAACAAAACAAGACAAAAATCTCTCCAGGCTCAATTCCTGCTCCTCATTGAAATTTTAAGATTCTTACAGGGAAAATAATGCATATGTAAAACTGAACAAATGAAAGAAGCACTTATGATAAAGCAGCCTGGCCTATGGGGAAAAGAATAGACATCTGGGCGTCAGGAAACCTAGATCTGAGTTCTCCCCTTCCACTCTCTAACCTTGAGCCAATTACCTCACCCCTTGGCGCTTCCTTTGTAATTTATGTCTGTTATTTGATGTTTCTTGAATTCTAAGTTTCAGGATGTGTAGTAGAGACAAAGTGCAGCAGGAATCAAAAAAGAGGCCTCAAGTAAACTTACTATAATTCACTTGTTAGGCTAAAGGAAGCACAGATACAAAGTTGTTTTATATTTTAATATTCTAGTTATTCTCTCAGGAGCTAGACTTGGACAGGCCTCGATATTGCTTTTTTCCTAATTAACTGCTGATTTAGAGGTAAGAAGGGAAGGCCAAGAATAATTAGACTTAAATTTACATTTAAAAATATTCCAAGTATTTTTATATGACAGGAGAAAACAGTCTGGTGTTTATATGAAACTATTTTCTGCCTTCTGAGAGGAATTGTATATTCTTTAGTACATTTAAATATTGTAAGCTATTTTACAAAATAACTATATTTTTCTGTTTCAATCCTGATTGTTTAAATCGTATTGGTTAATAAAAATGATGCTGGTAACTCTTTAGAAGTTAAAAACATTTTTTACATGAAATGTGCTATTTAAAATTAGAGGCCCTCTTCTAAATTGCTACTGAAACAGTTATCAAATCACCTACATCTATGTTTTAGATGCATTAATATCTTTAAGATACTAAGATTGTCTTTAATCAACTGGAAATATGGCAAATAAAATCAGTTTATGGGAGAAAAGCAGTATTTGTGTGCATATATATGTGTGTGTAAGCATATGTGTTTCTAGCCATGGTGATTATTGTTAGAATGGAGTAGAAAGAATGTCTTTTGAGACTAGACTTTCCTTTGATATACTGCTCAATCATTGTCAGAGTTTATTTATTCTACATGGTCTTGCGTCTGTGGAATGGAACATATCTAGTGAGTGCTATAGTCTTAGAGTCAGTTCTTGGAGGAAATGGTGGTACCAATGGTTTTTCTTTTTTCTTGGCTTTATTTCATACTGTTTGCAGAGGGATTTTATGTAAATTGAAGGAATCTGTTCCAATAAAGCAATTGGAGGGTAGCTTAATTTTGAAAATATATATACAGCTGTTGCTTTTTCAAGTCTAAGATTACCAGAAATCACAGAATCATTTAGCTTGTATGTTATTTTGGAGATTAACTGTGATTTATTGAATAAGCAAGTAAACATTAGCAAATGTTTCTCCTGTAGAATAAATAGGTAAGGTTAAAGAAAAATCTGTTTTATTGAAGTGATAAACTAACCTTTATGTTATTATTTGATATAAAGTAGTTGATATTTTTGTTCCTCAAGTATAAGCATAGAGTTTTTTTCATAGGGTATAAATCTTAAACAGCCAAGCCACTCTTTTCCGTAGCGAGTCATTGAATTACACCTGTATCAACAGCACCGTGGTGGGTTACAGTTTTGGCTAAGTGGATAAGTAAGATTTTTCAGGTTGAGGTGAACAATAAATTAAGAAGCCTTCTTTAAACTATACATGAAAACTTGAGAAATGACTACAATTGACACTTATATCTCCTCTTCTCTAGCTGGATTTAAATTCTTGTAAATATAACGTATGAATTTTTCTTAATAAGTATCAGAAAAAAGCCTTTTGAAAATGAGTTTTATCAGTGTGAAGAGGAGATAAGGTAGAAGATAAGTGGAAAAGTGGAGGCGAAATTGCTTGCAAGTACGTTAGAAAATTATAAAATATGATTTGAATGGGTTCAGACAATTTAGAAAAGTCTGAACTAGAAGTCACTGCCCCAAATGCTGGCAAAGGGGAACTTTGCTTATGTAAAGTTGGGCATGCCCTAAGAAATATGATTTGAGTACCTTCATACTAGGGATTTATTTATCTGGATTATGCTAATTAATGATATAGCATTTTATATGAACCATAATAAATTGTATATCCCAGTTATTTTTGCTGTACCATGACTCTCAGCCTGTGGTCCAAAGTGCATTGACCCTGGTGGCACATGTACACGGAGACAGTGTGTAGTACGAGATTTGTTTTCATCTGGTTGCATGTATTAGCTGGTTGCCTTGGTTATCAGCAGAGGTTCAGAAATATAGACACTGTGACTCTGTGATGCGAACTGTAGATGAGTTCCATTGTGGAAGAGGGTGTTTCACACCACTTGGTATTTCTAAGTTGAGGTACAAGTCCATTGTACTTTGAATTATCTGGAGAACTGTATTAGTCCCCTTCCTGAATATATTGCTGAGAATTTGGGGAAGATGCTACTTTGCTATTCAGACCTTACGGCAACTGCGGAGACAGTACAGAAGAGAATGTTTACTTTCAAGATATAGCCAGAGAGTTCTTTGTACAGGAAGGGCACTAGATATTTCTAAATGAATTAACGAGATGTATGAACTTGGCTGGCTTACTGGAATACATGATTTATTTTAAGGCCAGATGATCATAAACTGCTTGAATGCTAATTAGAAAAGGTGCTTTGTGGGAAACAGTGTAGGGTCGTAATTAAGGAGATGGAGTTTTGGAATCAGACAGCCTGTATTTAAGTCCTATCTCTAACACTTACTTACTGGTTGTCCTTGGAGCAAGTTACTTAACCTCTCTGAATCACAGTTTCTTTATCATGGTAATTGACTCCTTGAATTGATTTGAGGTTAAATGATATAATTCTAGTAAAAGGCTTAGCATAGGGTCTACAAACAGAAATTGCTCAATAAGGAAGTGCTACTGTTATTATTTTAAACAATGTACTTTTAATTAGCGCTATTGTAAAGTGAAATAGAGAATATATGGAATTAATTCCTGTTTTGATTGATAGTGGGGAGAAAAATGTAGGGTGTTGATGAATTCTAGACAATAAGTTGTCCTGATATCCCTGGGTTTCCCATCTGTAGATTCAACCAGCTGTGAATTGAAAAATAGTACTTTTTCTCTGCAATTGGGAATCTGTAGATGTGGAGGGAGACTGTATGCATTGTTCTACACTATTTTGTATAAGGGACTTAAACATCTATGGATTTTGGTATCCTTGGGGAGACAAGAACTAATCCCCTGTGGATAAAAAGGGCCGTTTCGGGAGGCAAAAGTTATATGTGGTTGGCACCCCAATCCCCACGTTGTTCAGGGGTCAACTGTAATTTCTTCTTAAATTATTACTCTTGCCTCATTTTTCTCATACTAATCTTGTCACAAGTACAGTGGCTCTTACCTGGGACTGATTTTGCCCCCAAGAGTTGGGTGCTACTGGCATCCTGTGGGTGGAGGCCATCGGTGCTGCTAAAACATCTTACAACGCATAGCATGTATGTCTCTCACAAGAAAGAATTATCTGGCCTCAAATTTCAATAGAGCTAAAGTTGAGAAACTGCTCTAGTCTGACTGAACCTTTCTAATTTCACTGCCCTGTTTAGAAGCTTTCATCACCTTCCCTATTTCTGAATGTATTTATCATTATTTTCCAGTTTTCCCTCTGTATACATACTGGACTCTTCACTGTTCAGCCAAAATACTATGCTTTTACCTTTTTAAAGTCATGTCTGTTTCTATGTCAGGGTGCCAATCAGGAAAGAGAAGCCATTTTAGATATTTGGGGCAGAAGGAGGTTTTACAAAAGTAATTATGGGCCAACACAATTTTTGGAAAGACTGGAAGAGCAGGCTTGCAGCTGAACCTCAGCATTGACTCCTAGAAAAGCATAGAAAGCTAATCAGATTAGGAAGTTAGTACCTCAGTCCCAATTGGGGGGAGTCAAGAGTCCTCTAGTAGAACTGCTGAGTTATGAATATGCTGCCATAAATATAATTCAGAGATCAGGAAGCTAGAAAACAGAATCCAACTATTGCTTCTTTCCCTCCCCTCCCTTTCTTCCTCTCCTTCCTCTTTGCTTCCCCTTCCCTATCTTCCTCCCTTCTGCTCTTCCTCCCTATACAAACTAGAACACTAATGTAGCATAACCCGACATCTTCAGGACCATGCTTACCAAGAGAGAGCATGGACAGTGAGGAGTTCAGAAGTAGTGGGGAGAAGGCAATCTTGTCTTCCAAATCTCATAGAACTGCATCTGAAAGAAGGCATAATTTTCACTTACGAGCTTAGCTCCAAAGGAATTGGGAAAATATAGCTTTAATATGTTTTTTCCCCATGACTTTCTTCAGTAATTGCTTTTGAATCTTGACCATTCAATAATTGTAGAATTTTATGGTAAGTCTTGATGACAATAGGGAAGCAATTATGGGCACAGTGTTAAATGACATGTTTTATTTATTAACATAAGGGCTCTATTATAAAGTTCTAAAATTATTGAATGCTTTCTCAAGTTTCAAGAACAACTACAGAAAAACGTCATGAGAAAAATGAAATAAAACTACAAAATAGAGGTAACTAAGTAATAAGAATTTATCTCCTCTTATCCTTCTTTTTTTAGGCCAATGAATCTTAACATGTGGGGAACAGTGCAGCTTACCTCTAATTACAATTTTATAGCTCTTTTTGACTTTCAGCTACTTATTTTGTAGTGGTTTTTTCATCTTATACAATATCCTATTAATCTTCAGTTCCTATTTACCTGGCTTCAATCACTTTTGTGAGATGAAACAACTAGGGCTTACCCAAGGCTTCTGGAATTTGAGAAGGTCAAGAGATACATTCTGGCACCTTTAGGAAGGAAGGATTTAATTTGACTCCACTTGTTAAGTATTTATGGAAACAAAAGAAAATTTTGGATCACCATAAGTATACCTCATAATTATAGATTTATTAATGATTTTTGAAAGTTTGGTTTTCACATAGTCTCTTTTTTTTTTACTTTTTAATTTCTTTGTTCATAGCAGAAACTACAAATAAGCTTGTGGCTGGAATTTCTTCTGAGCAAATCCATAGAGGAGTATCTTGCATTATAATTAGAATGTCGGTCTTCCTCAAAATTATTTAGAGTTGGGACATACAAATGTTGTTTCATTTTACTTGACTTCTCTATGCTCTTCTCAACTACACATGGAATTTATTTATTTTAAAATTATATTTGTTTAGCTTATTGTTTGTGACAGTTCAAGGTAGTAAGCACATACACTTCAATGTTTAAATGAATGAATAAACAAAACTAGATTGGGAAAGGATGGGTTAGATTAAATAATGCCTATATAGGTTTAATATGCTACCATGGGAATTTTAGCTTTTTGATTTTGCACATGTATTTAAAATGAGACATCTCAAAAAGTTTTAAATATAAAAATAATCTTTGAATCTGGATTTATTTTGATGACATGTACCCAATATAATAACATGTGCTTAGTATGCAGTCAGTTTAGCCCTTTCTAATGTTTTTCATCTGTAAATCATTCTGAATGCTCTAGTAAGAAATAACAGATCTTTTATAAGAATGTCGAAGCATCAGTAAGAATTAATTAAGAACTAGGATATAACAGGCTTTATGAAGATGATATAACTTCATTTAAAAATTATATTTGTGGTTACAATGAAAATACATGCTCATAACTAAAAATCAAGACATTTAAGAATTAAATTTGTCCATGATCCAACTATCATTGTAAACGATGTAAAACATTGTGATAGTAATTTTTTTCTCCATTCATATATCTTCTTATGTTTTCTTTGTAAAATCAGGATACGTATACTTATTGATAAGCACAAAGAGATTATTTGTATTCTACTTCATTCATAAAGCACTATATTTTTAAGTATTTTCTCATGGCTTCAAATACTCTTCAAGTCATAATTTTAAAGGAACATCTTAATATCTGTCATGGGATCGTACCATAATTTGTATAACCATTATCCTATTATTGGATATATAATTTGCTATGTTGTGCTAACAAAATAATATTGTAGGGATGTTCTTTAAAATGAGTTTTGGTTTCCATTTTTACAGGATAGGTCCAAGAAACAAAATATTGAAATCTGAACTTTTATCTCTTGTTACATGATATCAAGTTGCTTTCCAGAAGGTTGGATGGATGGTGATCTCTACGAGGAGGATACTAAATGGTCTATTGTATGGAATTATTTTTTTGTCATTGCTATTTCTTCTGTGAGTTGTATATTCATATCAATGGAGTGTACATTCTAGTGGAGTGTGAAAAGACAATAAACAGATGTACTGGATAGATATAAGTACTAAGAATAAAAATAAAATGAGATCGGGTTAAGAGTGCTTAGGTCGAGAAGGCTGTTTTAGGTACTGTTTTCGGAGGAGGCTTTTCTGGTTGCATTTGAGCGGATATTTGAAGGGAGGGATTGTTGTTGAGAGAAGAGCATTACAGGCAGCAGGAATCACAAGTGCAAATACTTTAAGCCTGGGATGTGCTTGATGTGTCCCTGGAACAGCAAGTTTTCCCATGTGCCTGCAGGAGGGGTAGGGAGGGGCTGGTGGTGGAAGGGAGATCAGAATGACAGTCAGGACCAGATCTCTTAGGGACTTGGACACAATGGTAAGGAATTGGAATTTGAGAACAAGAAGGAAACCATTGGGATATTATGAGGCAAAAAGAGACAAGATCCGTGTGAATTAGAATAACTTATCTCCTTTGAATGGAGGAGGGCTGGATTTCCGTCCTATTCTCCCCTTTAGCCTCTTTGCTGGGTGGCTGTGTGTAATCCAGCTGCTCAACTGTACATTGTAACCCTCAACTGATAAAGTTTTAGATGTGCCATTGTGGTGGCAGTGTGAAGAATAGATTGAAGTGGGCAGGGAGGCCATTTCAGTAGTCCCATTGAAGAGACGATGGTGCTCAGGTGTAGATGGTTAGCTAAGACTGAATTCTGTCATGCTGATAGAATTTGCAGATAGATTGAGAAATTTGAGAGGAACAGAGCAGTTAAAATATTGCATGTTAAAAGTTTAAATTTAGTTAAGTCTGAATCAATTAGGAATATACTGCCTGCCGTTCTTTATATTCTCATTCTTATTTTGCATGGATTGGAGCTTCCTTGAGAGACTTTGGTGACTATTTTACAGTTACTTTAATAATTATCATTAAAATTTATAGCCTTTGTTATGTCTATAATGTTATTATACAAGTATTTATTCATGCTGAAAAACAGGCCCCCACAACAGAAATTTTGCAAGAGAAATCAGTGTTAAACTCCAGGGCGAAGGCCAAACAGCTGTTGTGATTCACTGAGCTGTGAGTGTGGGAGAGAACACACTGAAAAATGCTAAAGTGTTGAAAAATTACAGAGCAGCTTGAAGCAGATTTTTAAAGTTTACAGAAATTGTCATATAACCAAAGCAAAGAAGATGGGAACAAATGGGGAGAAATATGGCTTCATGACTGTAAAAGATAGTGCTGCTGCCATGAGTCCAAGTGAGCTGTGGTTTGCACCAAGGCATAAGTATATTTGATTTGATAAGAGATCAGAATGTGCTGGCGATGCCCCTCTCTTACAGTTTGATGCAGTATATTAATTAAAAGGCTTTATTTTGAATTTAGCTTTTATTGTTTGTTATTTATTATTCTTAAATTATGTTTAAAAGCAAGCACTGAGAGATTTATGTTCCTGGAAAATGCTCCCCTCTTTCTTGATTTCCATTTAGTTCAGTGGGAAAATTAATCTTGTAATATAAGAGGTTTGGGTTTTGTAGTATTTTCACTACCATCCTTTGCATAAAAATGCAGCAACTCTGTAGTTGGAAAAAGATCCCGGTGATTCTTATATGTGCCACTTAGTTTTCAGGAGCAGATTGAGGAAATAAACCTGGAAAAAAAGAGACTGAGTATAAATCTGCAAAGAGAGGGGGAGAAAATAGTAGAGAGAAGCATTAGGAGGGAATGGTAGTTTGATAGAGTTGGACAGTGAATTGGGCACTAAAGGTTTTGCTAATTGAATCAAGAAGCTTATTGAATTACATAATTTTCCATTTACTGAAAAAAGAAAATGCACACATTGATTTTTTTCTTGTAGAAAAAAATTAATTTTTTTATTAAAAGATATTAAATAACAGTAGATAGTTTCAGTTGTGGCTTATTTAGAGTTACTTTCAAAAGGATAAATATTTTCTTCAATTTTTTTGAAAAGTAAGGAAGAAATTGTGTTAAATTGTAACTTGGTAATTGCTTTTTTGACAGGAACATTTGGTCAATGGTACAGTAAGAGACATTGGTACCAGTCCTCTAACTTTCTAGGAACAAAAATGAAAGGATCCATAATAGCTGGCAAAGAGGGGGGCCACTGAGACATCAGTGTTACTGGATTATATTGATTTCTATCCCATTATACAAATAGCGGATTTCTTCACCTGGACTTATCTTTCTTTCAGGTCTCAGTTTTAGTGTGAATTCCTGAGTTCTTCCTTAGCCTTTCAATTTAAAACAGCTTCCTCTGTTAAAATCTCTTATTTCATTCTTGCTCTGAATTAATTCTTAGCATTTATCACAATTTCCACTTACACTTATTTATGTGATTATTTATTTACTACCTGCCACCACCACCTCCACTATAGTGTAAGATCCATGAAGACAGTGATTGAGTCTTCCAAAAATATTTGAGTGCCTTTCTTCCTTCCAAAAATATTCATTGAATACCTATTTCTGTCAAATGGGAGTTGGTGATATGTCAACTCCTGGAATTTACATTATCCTACATTTTTCCCATGGCATCTCTTTAACATTTCACATAGTGCTTCGTTCACAGAGAATGTTTAATAACTATTTATTAAGAAATGAAGATGAAAGCCACTGAGATTATTATCAGGATTCCATGGTGGAGTGAAGTCATGGTTTAAATCTGTAGTTCAGGAATATAAACTTCTGAGGCTTGGGAGTCATTTTCTTTTCACAGGCTTCAGTATCTAGGTGCTCCTGCCTCTGTAGTGCTCCTGTGCTACACAAGAGTTTCTGATGACAGTAATCTACCTCTCTGGTGAGAAATAAGAATAATCCCCCAATTCTGAATGATTAATTGGTCTGACTGAGGTGGTTCCTGTGCATCACTATTTTTAAAAAGCTCTTTAGGTGTCATGCAGGGTCCAGAATTACTATCCCGAAGCAAGAAGAGTACAGAGGTTATGTCTAGAAGGTTCTCTTCCCTTCAAATACTACTTGTTTTATTTTGGCAGAAGAACTTGTCGGTAGGGTGTGGGTGTGTATATGTGTATATTTTTTTCCCCCAGAAGGAGTTTTGAATTTTCTCAATGCCATTCTAATAGTTATCAAAGCAACATGATTTTTCACCAAATATCATGGAAGCCTGAAATATTTTTTTGCTGCTTCAGTCTGAGAATGGTTTAGGTCAGCCTGACTTCTTTCAGTAAAAACTAGAACCTCCCTAATCTTAGATCTTATTTTGTAAATTTAGATCTTATTTCGTATACAGTTTAAATAAGATGCAAGATAAATAGACTTCATGTATTCGTGATCACTTTATTATTGGTGAATATTTATTTATGAAATACAGCAATTTTAATTTTAATATAGTTAACTTTGTACTTTTTACTCATAATTAATCTAAACATCCAGCTATTTCTTTATATTACTTACGATTAAAGATAAGAAAACCATTTACTGACCTTATTTAATACACAGTATGAACAAATGAGTTTTCTACCTCTCAGTACATAATATATTATACAAATTATAAGTGGGCAATAACTGAAGGAACATGCTGTGTTATTGATAGAAGCAGGCATATTGACACTCAGACATCAAAATGGAGACCAAGAAATTAAAGGTCAGAAACAGCATGTGAAAAACATTCTTTCTGGGGCCACTTAATTACAGGGATAAATAGCTCTGTAGAATTAGATGTGTTTTGGAGAATTACTGTATCACTGGAAAGTACAGTAAGAAATGATCATGAAACATCAGGAAGAAGTTATATTTGGTATTCTTTGTTAATTCTAGTATTTTATAGAATGATTTCTATTAAAAAGTGTTCAGATAAAGATCAAAGGCTCTATGGTTTAACTGACTGGAATGCTCAATGACTAAAAATGCTAACAAAGTAGATTGTGAATTTCAGAAATCTTTTTTATTTTTTAAGTCATATTGTATATTTCTGAAAAACTACACATAAATAGTATAGTTTAATCCAGATTCTTTGATATATGTGTGTGTGTGTGTGCGTACACACACATATATAAAAAACTATAAAACAATATCTGAGTTTATGACATTATTGTGAATTTTCTTCTACTTTGAGAAATTCTAGAATTAACAGTGATTGAGGAGTGTTAGAGAAGTCATCGATGATAAGAAAATACTGAATGCTTACCCCTGCTTCTAGGTCAAAGTGAAATCAGACTTCCCTGGGGAGCAGTTATTTGATGAGTAATGCCAGGAACCCTTTCAGTGGTGGGAGTGTCATCTTTTTTGACTCCGGAGTGTAGAGGCTTCTCAAGAGCTCAGACTTTTAAGGATTCCCCACAGCATCTGACACTGGCTAAGCTTTCCAACTAGAGGATCTGATTCCTGCTACACAGTTTCTCTGAACGAGCTTCTGACTTGTTCAGATTAAACCTGACCCAGTATATAGGAGTTTTCTGTCTCTATGTGGATTTGAATTGCTGAGATTAGATTCAAAAGAGAGCTATTTTTTAAATATCTGCTTTAAATATGTCTTAGTTATGACCATTTAATGCCTTGCTGTTTTTCTTCTGCTTTAAATATGGATCTTGTTTATGACTATTTAATCCCTTGCTATGTTTTTCTCCTTCTTGAAGAAACAGTTGGTGAACCATTCATTCCTAATGTGTTGCAGGTAGGTATGAATTAAATAAGATCTTACAAGAGACAGAGAAAGAGGGAGGGATCAATTTTTCATAGTGACCTTCCTCTAACAATGTTTGTTGTTAATAGCTGCTATTTCTTTTCCTCAGTTGCTTTCTTTTTATTTTTCACAATTTAATATTTTTTTCACTTTTCAATTAAGTTGACATAAAATTTTACATTAGCTTCAGGTGTACAACATCGTGATTAGACATTTGTATAACTTATAAAGTGATCACCCCAATAAAGCTAGTACTCATCTGACACCATACATAGATATTAGAATACTATTGACAATATTATACTTTACATCCCCATGACTATTTAAACTACCAATTTGTACTTCTTAATCTCTTTTCCTTTTTCACCCATCCCTCCAACCCCTTCCCGTCTGGCAACCCTCAATATTCTCTATATCTGTGAGTTTGTTTCTGTTTTTATTTTTTATTTTTATTTTGTTCTTTAGATTCCACATGTAAGTGAAATCATATGGCATTTGTCTTTCTCTGTCTGACCTACTCCACTTGGCACAAACCTTCTAGGTCCATCCATGTTGTTGCAGATGGCAAGATTTCATTCTTTTTTATGGCTGAGTAATTGCATATATGTACTACCTATTTTCTCCATTCATCCACTGGTGGACACCCAAGTTGCTTCCATCTCTAGCCATGTAAATAATACTACAATAAACATAAGGGTGCACATGTCTCTTTGAAGTAATGTTTTGGATATCTTAGGTTAAATATCCAGAAATGGGATTACTGGGTCCTTCTTTGTTTTTTGGTATAGCCTTTGTTTAAAATCTGTTTTAAAGTCTTGTATAAGTATAGCTACCCCAGCCTTTTTTAAAATAATTTCTATTTTTATGAAATATCTTTTTTCATCCCTTTACTTTCAAGCTGTGTATATCTTTTGATCTGAAGGGAGTCTCTCGTAGGCAGCATATGTAAGGATCTTGTTTTCTTGTCCATTCAACCACCCTATCTATCTATGTCTTTCGATTGGAGCATTTAATCCATTTATATTTAAAGTAATTGTTGATATGTAGTTATTGCCATTTTTATTATTCATATTTTTTATCTTTTTTTCTCCTTCTTTATAAAGAAGTTTCTTTAACATTTCTTGTAATATTGTTTTGGCATTGATGAACTCCTTTAACATTTTCTTGTCTGGGAAGCTCTTTACCTGTCCTTTCATTCTAAATGATAGCTTTGCTGGGTAGAATAATCTTGGTTGTAGGTCCTTGCTTTTCATCACTTTGAATATTTCCTGCTTCCTGCCAATCCCTTCTGGCCTGCAAAGTTTCTGTTGAGAAATCAACTGACAGTCTTATGGGAGCTCCCTTGTAGGTAACTAATTGCTTTTCTCTTGTCGCTTTTAAGATTCTCTCTTTGTCTTTAACCTTTGGCATTTTAATTCTGATGTGTCTTGGTATGGGCCTCTTTGGATTCATCTTGTTTGGAGTTCTCTGTGCTTCCTGGGCTTCTATGTCTATTTCCTTCACCAAATTTCCATCATTATTGCTCTCTCTCTTCTCCTTCTGGCACTCCTGTGAGGTGAATGTTACTATATTTCATATTGTCCTAGAAGCCTCTTAAACTACTTTATTTTTTTTGGATTCTTTTTCCTATTTGCTATTCTGCATGGGTGCTTTTTGCTACCTTATGTTCTAAAACACTGATTTGATCCTTTGCTTTATCTAATCCATTGTTGCTTCCCTCTGATGCAGGAGTCTCCAGCCCCCAAGCCGTGGACTGGTACCAGTCTGTGGCCTGTTAGAAACCAGGCCACAAAGCAGGAGGTGAGCAGTGGGCTGCATTTGCAGCTGCTCCGCAGCACTAGCATCGCTGCCTCAACTCTACCTCAAATCATCAGGCATTAGATTCTCATAGGAGCACCATTACCTAGTGCCAGAAAAGGCTGGGGAACTCTGCTCTAATGTATTCTTTATTTCAGTTATTGTATTCTTCATTCCTAACTGGTTCTTTTTTTATGTTTTCTCTGTTCACTTTTATGTTCCATATCTCTTTGTTAAAGTTCTCACTGAGATCATTGAGCATCCTTATAAAGAGTGCTTTGAACTCTGCATCTGGTAGATTGCTTTTCTCCATTTTGTTAGTTCTTTTTCTGGAGCTTTGTTCTGTTATTTCATTTGAGACATGTTTCTTTGTCTTCCTTTTTGGGCTCTCTTCCTTTGTTTGTTTCTGTGTATTAGGGCTGCTGCTATGTCTCCTGGTCTTGGTAGAATGGCCTTATATAGTAGGTGTCTGGTGGGGCCCAGTGGTGCAGTCTCCCTGGTCACCTGAGCAGGGTACTCCAGGTACATCCCTTGTGTGGATTGTGTGTGTCCTCCTTTTATAATTGAGCCTTGGTTGCTGTTTGCACATCATTGGATGGGATTGATCCTTAGGCTGATTTGTTGTCAGGAATGGCTGTGGCTACAGGGAAGGAGCTACTGTGCAGGGGCTGACCCTGCAGAGCAGGATTCACTTTAGCAGGACTCTGGTGCCTGCCCTGTCTGCCCTTTGGGTGTGTCTTCCTTGGAGGCTGCAGAGTGGTGCTCTGGTTCTGTCTGAAGCCAGCCACCAGGTGTGCTGGCCTCTTGGCCTCCTGGAAAATGCCTTGCCACAGGCCATGTTCACCTAAGTTTAGTTGCAGCCTGTGACCTGCCCAGGGCCACTTAATTTGAGCCACAAAACAATCTACCTGTGGATTGGCTGCCACCTGTGCTGGGCTTGGAGATGCCTTGAAAGAACAAGCTACAAATTGATGCTGGCTGACACTAGTCCCAGGCTTGGGGCTGCTTAGCAAAAGGTATAAGGCATGCCGAGGCCAGATCTTCTTGTTTGAGTTTTCGGAACATTTGAGAGATTTTAGGAAAGTCCACAGCATAATCCAAGACTGGCCTTTTGTATAGAAAAGCCACTCGAAGAGGCTAGGGTAGGCCTGCACGTTGGGCGGGGTGAGGTCTCAGGAAATCACCAGGTTGGGGCGACCAGTATAGCCAGGTTGATAGGGCCTCAGATATGTAGGCTGCCTTTGTTTTCAGGCCTGGAGAGGCCAGGGCTCAACAAAGGAATAATGGCTTATGGGAGAAAACTGCCCCTTCAGCCCTCACCCTGAAGCCAGACAATTCAGTTCCACCCAGTATATTCCTGGCATCTTTCCAGCTGCTGCCCTAGTGCTGTATCTCAGAGCTAGTGAGTCCATCAGTGAGTAAGTGTGTGTGGGAGCCCTTTCAGAGGAATACCTAGGACTTCAGCAGCCCTCTGTCTTACTCAGCCACAAAGTTCACTGGTTTTCACAGCCAGAAGTTGTAGGGACTTCTCTTCCTGGCACTGAATACCTGGGCTGGGTAGCCTTGTGTGGGAATGGGACCTTTTGCTTCTTTGGGGGGATCTGCATTCAAGAAATCTTTCCCAATTTTTACCTGCCACATGCAGTTGTGGGAACAGCTCATTGTGCGTCTCTGCCCCTCCTACCAGTCTCGAGGCAGCTTCTTCTGTGTTTTTAGTTGTAGAACTTCTGTTCAGCTGGACTTCAGGTGATTCTCAATGATGGTTGTTCTGTAGTTCAGTTGTAATTTTGATATGATTATGAGAGGATGAAAGGGCAGAGTTGACCTACTTGCCATTTTGATGAAAAATCATGTCCCCAGTTGAATTTCAATGTACTCATTCCGATCTTTGAAACACATTTCTTACTAATGACTTTGAAGTGTTGGCACATATACAGGAACGTATAACTAGGGCTTACTTATTCCACAAATAGTTTTTTTTTTTTTTTTTTTTGAGAAAAAAGTCCTGCATATTGATTTCTGCTAAAACCAGTGAAAATCTTAAGTATTTTGAAAAGCTTACATTTAGGAGAAGCTCAGTCACTTTCTTGTTTTATGCATTATAATAAAATACTTTATCTACATTTGGGTTGTTTGATTTTTGGTGTCCATAAGTCCTCCAGGAACTAACAAATATCAACAGAAGAGATGGTATAAGGACTGTATCCCCTTCGGGACAGAGATATGACATTATAATCTAGAAAGTCATAGTAAATACTTTTGATTTATACTTTCTCTTAGCATTTTTACAGGAGGCTAATCTTTTACAGTTAGTCTTCGTAAATAATCAGGAGTCTGTCTTCGCTGCTTTCCTTCAACCCTTACATTTAATCTGTCAGTCTCATTTAATACCTTCATACAGATCCAAACTGACCACTGTTTACCTTTCTTACTGCTACCTCTTGGTCCCTTTTGCCATGGCGTCTAGCCTAGATTTTTGTTGTAAACTCTCTCTCCATCAGGCTTCATCAGTTTACCCTTAACCTCTTTCAGTATGAGCAACCAGAGTAATTCTGTAAAATTTTAGTCATGTTATGGGACATATTTGTATAACAGTTATGAGCACAGACTCTGAAGCCAGAGTGTCTGGGTTCAAATCTGTGCTCTGACATTTATAGTCTAGTGAATTTTGGGCAACATAATCAAATGTAAAATTGGAATAACTGTAGTACTTGGATTAAATAAGTTAATAGTATCTACTGTTAGACCCTTTGTTATTATCATCATCATTATTATTAATAATGGTATTTTAGCAACTATTATTTCACCCTTTCACTCAAAATATTCTAATAGCTTCATACTGCAATTGGAGTAAAGGCCAAAATCTTTATAATGACCTACTAGGCTCTGCACAATATATTCACTCTAACTTCTGAACTCATATAATTTCTTGTCTTGCTTAGTCTCTTCTGGCCATTCTAGTGCCTGAGCTATCCTCCTCTCTTTCCTTTTCTGACATATGAGGCCTGAATCTGGCTCAGTTAGAGTTTTATATTTGTTATTTCCTCTTATTGGAAAGCTTTCCTTCAGATATCTGCATAGCTAGCTCACTTCTTATGCTTCACATGACCTTTTCAGCGAAACTTAGTCATGTTATCCCGATACGTAACACATTCACAAAATCTATATCCCTCCTCTTTTGTCTTTAGTTTTGTAGGTTAGATAAAATTATTATTATTATTATTTTTTGTCTACCTACATTAGAATGTATACTTAATTCTAATGCAGGTGGACAGAAATTTATTTTTTGTTTCTTTTGTTCATTTTTGAATCTTCAGCTTCTATAACAGTGTTTGGCATATAGTAGGCACACAGTAGTTTTTGAAGGAGTAAATGAAGTTATGGCACCTTGAGAATGTTAATTCTCGAGAAGAGAGGCAAGATGGCGTAGAGCGTAGAGGCTTTACACATCTCCTTGCAACCACACCAGAGTTATGATGAAACCACAGAGCAAACAGCGAACAGTTGCCTGGGGTCTGGGTGAACAGAGGCACTGCAACTAGGGAGAGAAATAAGAAATCTCCCTGCAATGGTAAGAGGGGGCAGAGATGCGAGGCTGCCCAGTTACACATGGTTGAGAGAGACAGAAGCTGTGACAGCTGCAGCTGGCAGGTGTAGATGTTCCTCTTAAAGAGGCCATGACCATGATTGAACTTTTGCTGTGACAGACTTGCTCCCTCTGAGCTCCAGGGCTGGGGAGGCTATTTGGGGGGCACCAGGGACATACAGAGGGATACTGAGTTGTCAGTCTTCGAGGTGAGGGCTAGAGGTGAGGCTTTATTTTGGGTAGAAATGCTGGCAATATCTATTGTTCCTCTGTTGAGCCCTGCCCCCACCAGCTTGTGGACACAGGCACTGCCATTCCACATGTAAGTGAAATCATATGGCATTTGTCTTTCTCTGTCTGACCTACTCCACTTGGCACAAACCTTCTAGGTCCATCCATGTTGTTGCATTATCAAACTAGATAACGGAGTTCACTCCACCCAGAGTGCTCCCTGAAACTGCCCCTCCCAATTTGTGGCCCTACTCAAGACACATCCAGGGGTGTCCTCGGCATGCCCTGTGCCCCTTGCTGAGCAGCTCCAAGACCTTCACTGATGGCAACTGGCATCAGTTTCTGGCATGGCCTCTTGAGGCAACTATAAACATAGTATGGGTCTCAGTCATCTGGAGATTGCTTGCTGAATCTTACTAGGTGGCCCCAAAGGGGCACAGGCTGCAGCTAGACCCCTCTCACGACTGTGCGACTGGATTCCTACTACACAAAGCTACACTAATAAGATTGGGAGACTCAGGAGCTTTGCTTAATACATAGAAATAGTACAGAAAGGCAGCTAAAATGGGGAGACAAAGAAGTATGTCCTACGTGAAAGAACAGAACAGAGCTCCAGGAAAAATGGAGTCAAGCTGTTTACCAGATGTAGAGTTCAAATCACTGGTCATAAGGATGCTCAGTGAACTTAGGGGAAGAGTAGATGAAATCACTGAGAACTTTAACAAAGGGATAAAAAAACGTAAAAAATGGAGATGGAAATTATAAAAGGGAACCAGTCAGAAATGAAGAACACATTATCTGAGATGAAAAGAATATTAGAAGGAATCGACAGAGTGGATGAAGTGGAAGTTTGAATATAGAGGATAGGGTAGCGGAGGACACCCAATCAGAACAGCAACAATAAAAAAGAATCCAAAAAAAGTGAATATAATTTAAGGAGCTTATGGACAACCTCAAACATAACAACATTCTCATCATAGAGATACCAGAAGGAGAAGAGAGCAAGAATTTGAAAACCTATTTGAAGAAATAATGATGGATAGCTCCCCTAACCTGGTGAAGGAAATAGAAATACAATCCCAGGAAGCTCAGAGAGTCCCATAAAAGTTTAACCCAAAGAGGCCCATACCAAGACACATCATAATTAAAATGTCAAAGGTTAAAGACAGAGAATCTTAAAAGCTTCAAGAGAAAAGCAGTTACCTACAAGGGAGCTCCCGTAAAACTGGAAGCTGCTTTATCAACAGAAACTTTGCAGGCCAGAAGGGCTTGGCACAAAATATTCAAAGTGATGAAAACCAGGATCTACAAGTGAGATTACTTTATCTAGCAAAGCTATCATTTAAAGTCGAAAGATAAATAAAGAGCTTCTCAGACAAGAAAAAGCTAAAAGAGTTCATCACCACCAAGCCAGTATTATAGGGAGTGTTGGAGAGACTTCTTTAAGAAGAAGAAAAAAAAGTGTATCAAAAATATGAATAAAGAATGATAATAATTACATATCTATCAACAGATACTTCAAATGAAAAAGATAAAGTGCTCCAATCAATAGATAGGGTGGCTGAATGGATAAGAAAACAAGACCTTTTCATATGCTGCCATCAAGAGATTCACTTCAGGTTAAAAGACACATGCAGACTAAAAGTAAGGAGATGGAAAAAGATATTGCATGATGGACCTAGAGGGTATCATGCTGAATAGAATAAGTCAGAGAAAGATGAATGCCATATGATTTCATGTACTTGTGGAATCTGAAGAACAAAATAACAACTAAAAGGGAACAAACTCATAGATACAGAGAATATTTTGAGGGTTACTAGAGGGCAGGTAGGTTGAAAAGATCAGTGAAAAAGGGCAAAGAATAAAGAAATACAAATAGTTACAAAATAGTCACAGAGATATAAAATATAGCATAAGGAATATAGTCAGTATATTGTAAATTGTAAGGTGACAGAGGGGCACTAGATTTACCGGGGTGATCACTTTGTGAATTATATAGATCTCTAATCACTATGCTGTATAACTGAAACTAATATTGTATACCACCTATAATTGAAAAAGAATATTAAATTTTATACTGTAAATATGAGAAACTGTCTATTATATTTCAATAAAGCTGTAAAAAGAAAATGTTAATTCTCTGCTCGAAGCTTCCTTGTGGCACTCCTCTTTACGGAACCCAGTGCCCTTACCCTTAACCTCCATGGTCTGCCCCATCTTGGCTTCCAGCTGTGCTTTCTCACTTCTAAATGATGACTTGCAATTAACCATTTCTTCTCATTTTTGGATACTGAAAACTATTATTTCATCACATTTCTGATAAGCTAAATCTTATCCTATCTCTGAGGCCCACCTAAAATTTATCTTTGTCTGGCACTACTCCAACTACTTTTGATTTCTTCCTTCATTGTTTAACCTCCTTACTGGGCTGTTATCTAGAATCAGAGATACTTAAATGTGTATATTCATTGGCATACCTAGTGTTCAGTTCTTATAGTGTGATACCTGTTAAGCATCATCAACATCTCCCAGTTCTGATGCCTGGTGCTCAGAAATGATTCCTGAGCCTCTATCAACATATACCAAATCAGAAATTCTGAGTGCATGACCCAGAAATTATGTTTTAATAAGCCTTTGGGTATTTCTGATAGATACTAATGTTTGAGAACCACTGGACAAGGACATTGACATGATGGACCAGACCTGGGGGTGTCTGGATTAAGGGTCCAGTTGGATCTTCAGGGTTCAGCAGTCCCCAGGGATGTAAGGTGGGTGTAGAAGGGGTAGAGGTAGAATGTTCCAAGAATGAGTAAACAAAAACATTTCTCTGAAATGTATTGGAAACTGTGATATGTGTCTATAGGCTAAAGGATAGTCACGGGACTGGAACTCTGTTAAGTTCATGATTCAGACTTTCTTCTTGTTTAATAAATTTTGGGCAATAGATTGTTAGCAGAGCTCTTGGATGTTGTGAGTGTTAGCACTGGGCAAGATTGAGAATGATAAGCCAGGCAAAGACGCAGTGAATATGGCCTCTGCTGGGTGGTGAGTATTTGGGATTCCAGCTCCGAGACTGGAATATGACAGGAACTAAAATTGAAGAAGAGAGCATAAAACCAGATTCTGGTCAACTTTTTTTTTTATGTTAAGAATACATATTTATTTTATCCTTAGAAATCACAAGTGTGCTTTTTGGCTGAGAAGACATTATGCCTTGATTCTAGGACTTAGAGCATCATTACAAAGCATATTCTCTGTTCAGCTGGTCACAAGTGAAATCTACTTTCTAGTGAGCTGTTTGTAAATCTTCTTGAAATGTTTTGCTTTAATAGCCACAAATTATTATTAAAATATCCTTAAAGAAATAGAAAAAAAATCTGTTTAAAACTTATTTCAGTAGTCAACTGTTGTAAAAACATGTCACAATAGAGGTTTGTCCACTGATGGAAACAGTAAAAGACAGGAAAAAGAATAACTTTGTAAAGGAGCTTAGAATTGGAAGAACCCAATAATAGGTTGGTGCAAGCTCATGGACCAAGGTTGAATGGACTCAGTGATGTCTAGAGGCCTAGAGGGGCCAGTTATCACATAACTCATTAAGGTCAACAAACAAATTAAATATTTTACTTGAAGACAGGTGATGTACACATTATACTTCTTTCTGTCTCTTTATGGCTTGAATGATAGTGGATTGAAATTGAACACTTTAATTTCTTAAAAAAAGCTGTTTATGAGGGACTTGTTTTAATTGTATTTGTATGCTTACTGTGTGATACTCATCTTTTTGATTTTCTTCTCTTTATTTTGAATGTGAGCAAAACTCTACATAAAGCATTGAGAGAATATAAATGCATGTTCAGAAAGATGTTTGGTTCCCTGCTAAAATTGACCTATCACACATTATAATGGGTACAAAACTTAGAGAAACACGTTTAGGGTTTTATATTGTTTTTCATGAAATAAGATACAAGGTCAGTAGGGTAGACTTCCTTTGCTGCTGACCTTCAAGCCCCATGTTGAGGTGCATACTTACCCACAAGGTCAGTAGGGTAGACTTCCTTTGCTGCTGACCTTCAAGCCCCATGTTGAGGTGCATACTTACCCACACCATGCCATCCTCAACCCTTGCTCTGGGAGTGCTAGGGGTCTGATGCACCATGATTATATGTCTGAGGCTGTACTGGAAGGATGGCTGTCTCAAGGTCCTAAGGTTGATCAGAGAGACCAAACTTGTCAACAATGACTTGTCTGTGAGAATCATCCATGTATGTCTTTTAACATATGATCTGGTTTAGAATTTAAGGAAGTTACTATTTAAGGCTGAGAAAAGAAGTCAGGAAAATCAGGCACTTATACAACAGGGAGCTAATTGGGTCAGAGGTGACTGCATCTTAGAGGAGTTTTTGTTAGTGTGGCAGATGGGAACAAATAGAGAACTTCTACATGAGGCTTTAAATCCACTCAAAATATTGTTATAAAGCCAGTTTTACTTAGACAAAACAAATTGTGGAACAGTATTATGTTCCTATTTGAGTGTTTTCAAAATTTATATACTTTAAGACATGTAAAGCTACCTTTTGGTTTATTCTGTCTTTAAAAAAAAACAGGTCACCTTGCAATCATAATTAAAATAAATATTTCTCATTAAGCCATTAATGAACATGTTTTGGTAATTTAGAATGGAACCTATGGCCTTGTTTGGAATAATGTGAGACAAACCCTCGGTAGGTTTAACATTCCATATATTCAGCATCAATCATATGATAAAAGATAGAAATGTAAAAAGTGAAACTATAAAAGTACTAGACAAAATATGGAATAATTTATTATTTTATTATAATAATTATCAATTATGGAAGAGTTTTTTTTTAATTGCAGCATGTGGAAGACTTTTCTAAAGTATAACACAAAACCGATAAGTAAGAGTTAATGGCTGATAAATACAATGTCATTAGAACAATGCCTATAGAGATTCTGCCTGGCAAAAATCATAGAGTCAAAATAAAGTCAAAAAATAAATTGTAAATGGGAGGAAAATGTATGACCCAGAAAATTTACTTGGAATTTATTTTACAGATGTGGTTTTACATGTAAGAAATGATTTATATACATCATTATCAATTGCAGTTTTTTTTTTCAAGTAGAACATTGGATTAGAAATGACATAAATATGTTACTAGCATGGTGGTTAATTAAATATGATTCATCCATGTGATGGAATATTGTGCAGCTGGATTCAATTTGAAAATATCTCAAAGATATATAAAAAAAAATTTCAAAAGTTGCAGAATGGGATGTAGGGTGTAAGGTATTTGCTTGTATATGTATTAACATATCTCCAAAAGCATCTGTAAGAGCAATATCATTAGAATCGCCTGAGGAAAAGTCAGCTAGATGTCTGGGAGAAAGGGTTGCAAAAGAATATCTCTTTCTACTTTATCACCTAGTCAAAAAATTAAGTTGCAAAGAGTGGCTGGCAAAAGAAAAATCAGTCATGTATTAAAATATATGTATATATAAAATCATAATTTTTGTATATAATTTTTTTTAAAAGCTCTAACTTGGTACAGTGAATGCTAGAATGTTTCTTATATTTTTTTCTGGGATATACTCTTAAAAAAATAAGACATTTCTCTTATATAAAGATGAAAGTTTGTGACAGTTTACAACCAAAACGAATAATAAAGCTCCTTATTTTTGAAGTCTTGTAGTAATTCTATAGACAATATTTATAGTTGTAGATATCAAATCATTTACATTTAACTTCATATCCTCAAAAAAAATAATATAGTGATTCAGTTTTCTAGCAATCTCTTATATAGCAACTTCGACTTGTTGAACAATGTGGAGAACTGGCAAGTTGTAGAGGAGGATGCTGAGTTGTCAAAAAGATCCCTAAAAACTCTCAAGACAGTGGAAGGAGGGGCTCCTGCTCAGATTAAATGTACTAACTTTATGCAAAGTGAATGTAATAAGAAAATGTCCTCTTTTAACAAATATTTTATAATGTCTTTATGGGGATGTGGAGTGGAAGAAGCAAATGTTTCACTATACTTGAAGATGATGAATGAAAGTTATGACTTTTCTCCTCTGTTTCCATTTGAGCCACACCACACTTTATCAAGTCCACTTTTAATTTTGTGTCCCAGATTCATTTATTTTCATTCCTTTGGATTAGGCAGACTTCTTCAAAATGTTCTTTTTTCCCATTATTGAGAAGTAAAGGTCATTTCATTTTAGGCACCTTACCCTTACGACTTTCTTTTAGAGCTCAGCTTTCTTAACCACAGTCCATCTCGAGATGGCCTCTGTCCTAAGACAAATCTTTTCATTTGTAGGAATACATTATCTCAGCCTCAGCTGTTTTATTCTGATTGTTAACTTTACTACGGATGCTCTTTGCTTATGAGGCTGGGAAACATTTTCAGTGCCTATGTAAAATATGGAATGTAAACAGCAATAGACCAAATTTGTTTAAACAAACTACACAATCTTGGGGCCAGATATCTGGCAGACAGTTTATAGTTTCTGCTAAAGCATTTGGCCAGCAGATGGGTTACATAGTCTCATTCAAAGGAGGTTCTCATTGCTGGTACATCTTTCTATGTTGGTGTTTGCTATAACCTTTGAATTCAACAGGTTAAAGTCTACTCTGTCTGTGAAAGAAGCAGGTCCTTTTTCCTTTGACATTAAAATTACACCTAAATGTACATTCATAATTTTTGAAAAGTTTAAGTGTGTTCTCTAAGTCATAAATCTTGGAAAATTGTCCTTTAGTCTTTGTATTAATATTTGTAAAGATATAGGAAACTACTCTTTTAAGTCGAGTTCTTTCATTCTGCATTATTTGAATTGTACTTTGTATTTGTTATGGTCTGAATATATGTACCTTGCCTTCCTGCCCCAATTCATGTGTCGAAATCCTAATCCTCAAAGGTGATAGTACTGGAATGTGGGACATTTGGGTCGTGCTTAAGTCATGAGGGTAGACTCCTCATAGATTGGTTTAGTGCTCTTATAAAAAGCTCCAAAGAGACTCCAGCCCCTTCCATGATGTGACAACACAGCAAGAAGGTGCTGGCTATGAACTAGGAAGAAGGCTCTCATCTGACCATGCTGGTGCCATGACCTTGGACTTCCAGCCTCCAGAACTGTGAGAAATGCATTTCTGTTTTTTAGAAGCTACCTCTAGTCTGTGGTATTTTGTTATAGCAGTCTGAATGGATTAAGATAGTATCAATACAAAATCTGTCTCCGCTCCATTAATTCTTCACCCAGCCAGTTATCTCCTATAAAATAAGATAGAGGAAATCTATTTTTTTCTATTCAAATATGAGGAGATGAGGAGGTGGTAAGTCTGTTTTTCAGTATGTGATATGATTGTCAGACTTCTAATCGTGCTGGTCAAACCCAGTGTATGTCAAAATTCTCCTTAATGTAATACACCAAACGTCTTATAATTTTCCACTCATGGGCTACACAAATTACAGTAGGATTGTCCATCACCTCTTGTGTTAAGACTGATTTTTTGTTTGTTTTGGTTAGCTACCTCATGTATTGGCTCATTTTTGAGTTTGTATTTGAGTAAGGCCTACAGCATACTTTTTTCACCCTTTTGTTTCTTAAGACATGTTTCATTCTTTTTTAAAAATATATTTAAATTTTTTAAATTATACCTGACATATGATATTATATTAGTTTCAGGTGTACAACAGTGATTAGACATTTATATAACTAACAAAGTGATCACCCTGATAAATCTAGTACCATCTGACACGATAAATAGTTATTACAATATTATTGACCATATTCCTTATGCTATACTTTACATCCCATGTCTGTTTTATAACTACCAGTTTGTACTTCTTTTTTTTCCCCTTCCTTTTTTCAAACACCCCTCAACTCCCCTTCCATCTGGCAATATCAAAATATTCTCTTTCTGAATTTGTTTGTTTGTTTGTTTTTTAATTTTGTCCTTTAGGTTCCATCTTGCAAATGGCAAAATTTCATTCATTTTTTTTTTTTTTTATGGCTGACTAATATTTAATTGTGTATATGTACCACCTCTTCTTTCTCCATTCATCCATTGATGGACACCCAGGTAGATTTTGTATCTTGACTATTGTAAATAATGCTGCAGTGAACCTATGGATACAGGTTGAGTGAAGCAGGATCTCATGGTATCACCAGGGTAGGGTGACCAGTGTTAGCCAGGTTGATGGAGACTCAGATATGGTGGCTGCCTGGGTCTGCACACCAGAAAAGGGGAGGGCTCAACAAAGGAACAATGGATTCTGTCAGCACTTTTCTCTGGGAGAGAGCTGCCTCTCCAGCTCTTGCCCTGAAGCCAGATAACTCAGTTCCTTCCCTAATGCCCTTGGTGTCTTTTGTGCCACTGCCCCAGATCTGGAGCTCCAAGTGAGTGAATCTGTTAGCAAGTGAGTCTGCCTCTTGAGAAGAATATCTGCTACTCCAGTGACCCTTTGTCAAACTCAGCCACAATCTCTGCTGGTTTTCACAACCAGATATTGTGGGGACTTCTCAGCAATGGAACCCTGGGCTAGGGAGCCCAGTGTGGACCCCATGCTCCTCTGGGGAGAGCCTCTGCAGCCAAGATGTCTCTCCGGATTCACAATCACCTCATGCAGGTGTGGGACCAAACTGTTTGCATCTCTGCCCCTTTTACCAGTCTTGAAGTGGCCTCTTCTGTGTGTCCCCAATTGTAGGACTTCTGTTCATTAGACTCAGGTGACTTCCAATTTTGACTGTTTTGTAGTTTAGTTGTAATTTTGATGTGTTTGTAGGAGGAGGCAAGTATAGTGTTTGCTTATTCTGCCATCTTGACAGGAAGTTCAGACATATTTTATTCTAATTGAAGCCCTCCTTAGTGCAATTTATCCTTAGTGTTTGAATTTTTCTGTCCTCTTCTGAATTTCAGAAACAATTGTTGGAACTTAGTGTATGGTTTTTGGCTACAATCCAGTC
>NW_011888878.1:3085430-3086971 GCF_000151845.1 Pteropus vampyrus
AGTCTTAGTCCACTTTGACCTACTAGGTGCCTAAGTCCTCTAAAGGTTTTAGTCTGGGCCTGTTTCACTTGATATCTGGTGCTGGTTGACATTCTGATCCTAGAGAATTTGTCCTTAACTTATTGCCCTTCGACAACTTGCCTCCTGGCCCACTTCGCATCCAGTGTTTTATAAATAATTGGCAATACTCACATTCTCTAGTCTTATTGCACATACTGCTGGGGTGACCAACTCATCCTGGTTTGTCTAGGATTTTCCAAGGTTTAAAACTCAAAGTCTGATGTTTTGGCAACCTTATTCCTGGGCAGACTGGGATGGCTGGTAACCCTACATACTACCCTGCCCCTCCACTACCTTGCAGCACATCTCCTAATTTGCTATAAGTCTGTGCATTGTCCATAAGTGGGGGCTATAGAAGTTCAGGCATCCATGTGAATGCTAACACATGTGAAGATGTTCCCTATATAGCATTAGTGCTTAAAAGTCTTTTTTTTTTCCTTAAGCATCCCTTTACTCCTCCCCACCTTTCTAAATAAATGCTAAAGAATCCTCTGATGTCTCTTTGACGTTTCCTTTTTAGGTTTTTTCCTTGTTGAAATTGTGCTGACTTGTTCTTGAGGATTTTTTATCTTGTATTTCAACAACTACACAAAATAAAATGGTTGTTTTTTTTGTTGTTGTTGTTTTTTTTGCTACCTACAATCCATGGCTTCAGTTTGTCATAGTGTTTGGGTGACTCAATTCATTTGTAAACTAGCAATAACAAAGCTATCTATATAGGGATTTTATTGAGAACAAATTATTTTATACACTCATATGAAACATAACATCACTTATCCCTGAATCTACTCATTGAACAAATGTTTATAAAAAACTTAACTATATGATAAACACTGTGATGGGCCCTGGAGTTGTAGTGCTGAGCAAAAGACATCCTGTCTTTCTGTAATTTATAGTTTTGTTGGGGGAAGAGAGATTTTACTCTCAAATAATAACCATGCAAATTAATATACAATATACTGAAAGAGAGATAAAGAGTGCAGTGAACATATATGATGAGTCCTGACCTATTATTATATGTGAAAGGTCAGGAAGGTCTCCCTGAGGAAATGACATATGTGAGACTCTCAAATTGAGTAGGCAGTAACTACATCAAGACATTAGGAGGGACGTTAGATAATGGTCTTGCATAGGCTCTTTTCTTCTGGTGGGAGGGAGCAGGCATCGTTGGGGAAAAAAAAAAGGCCAGTGTGGTTGGAGAAGAGAGCAAAGGAGAGAGAGGTAGTGGATAGGATTGGAGAGGATAGAAGTAATCAAGAACCACATTGAGGTTCTTGATTACTCTATCATAATTACTTCTATTTGAAAACACCAGTCTGGCTACTTTGAAGAGATATTATTGGAGTGGGTAAAACAAGTTTAGGAGGCTATTGCAGAAGCCTGTGCTAATGATTATCTTAATTTTTGAGTTATTGTTATGTAGCTTGCTTGCAATTGAAGAAAAATGTAAAGGTTTTAGAAGGTGTCTCTAAGGTTACTTC
>NW_011888878.1:3088841-3091389 GCF_000151845.1 Pteropus vampyrus
GAATATTTTTCTGTCATTTTTCTGATTAGAGGATTAAGAATTGTGCATAAAGTTGAATTTTTTTTAATTGTAGGAATTTCCAAACACATACAAAAGGACTCCAGTTTTAACAGTCATCGCATATGGCCCGTCTCATTTAATCTTTATCTTCTTCCTTTATTGCCTTCCATCTTTGCCAAATAACTTTGAAACAAATCACACACACAGTTTCCTTTCATTGGGTAAATACTTCAGTATCTGTCTCTAAATTATAAGGACTCTTTTTAAAAAAGTCAGTGTCATTACCATACTGAAAATTAACGATAACTTCTTAATATCAACAAATACCCAGTTAGTGTTCAGGTTTCTCTAATTTTATCATGAGTACCTTTTTGCAGGTAGTTTTTCAAAGTGGGACCCAGCTGAAGTTCGTGATTTACTTTTGGTTGAATTGTCTCTTAATTCTGCTAATATAACAATTTCCCTTCCCTTTATTCACATTTGCTATTGATTATTTGGGTCAATTATCTTGTCTTTTTGAGTAAATTTGTAATGCAAAATTTAGTGAAATCTAAAGTATGTATCAAAGTTAGGTTAAAATTTTTGACAGCACTTCATAAATGGTGAGCAGATTGGAGTCTTGAATTGGGTGGTGAGTGATTGTGAGTGGTACATGTTAGCACTTTCTTCTACTTCCCCTACTGAGTAAGATCTTTCTCATTACAATCAAAGTAATGATACTTATTAGCAGGTGAGAGGAATCAGGTGTTTGTAAAGAATGTTATTAAACATACCTTCATTTAACAGTATTATTTTCTTTTTTGTAATTAGTAACAACAGTTCTTCCTCATTTTGCATAAGATTGCCAGTCCACACATTTTTAGTTTTGCTATAGCTAATTCTTATGATTTATGTAAGAAAAGTTAAGAAAACTACCTTAAAATGGTCATTTTATTACAGAGAAAAGAGACTTTAAAAAGCATGTTCTTTACTCTTGTAAAATAAAATCTCTATTCACTATTTCAAAATTTTTTTTGTGAATGGTAACATGTCAGATTTTCTTAATCAGTTAAGCACTATTTTAGACATTAAAACAAAACTTTTTAAATAAAAAAGAATAGTTAATTGAAAAAATACTCTTAAAATATATTTACTTGGGGCCTGACAACTTCATAAAAATGACTTATTTTTTCCTGAATATTTATTTCTCATAATGCTGAATAATATGTGAGAAATGCCTCTTAACAGAAAAAAAATTAAGAATGTTGATATTTATCTTCATTTTTATCTTCATATTTATCTTCATGACTAATGAATATTTGAATTTATTACTTCTTTATATGTATATTTTACTTATTTATGTTTTATGGTTTCAATTATATTCAAAATTTGGTGAATACCTTGGGTCCTAAGAAATTGGTTTTAATTGGTAATACATAATGCTATTTTCAATGATTATCTGTTGCTTCGGCGACGCTTAAAATCTGAATTTTTTCCTATTGATAACAGGCAGGTGAGTATCAAATGATATAGCTCAGTGCCAATGCCTAGAATGTCAAAAAGATGTTAGTTATTCTTAGTCCACTGTCCTCCTATATCCTCAGATTAAAAAAAAAAATGTCCCATCATTGTGGGCATTTGCTGATGCAGTTGTTTCTTTCATGCATTTTGTAACATCTTTTCCAAATAAGCATTTTCTTTAATAGCTTCTGTAGGTATTTTGAAATGACTCCTTAAATCTATCTATTTCTACTTCTACTAAAGAGGGTTATGTTGGATTGAAAATAATAATACAATATAAAAATGGTGACTAAAAGCTGTGTATTTACTAGGAGTGCTAATTTTGGTTCCTTTTATTTTTTAAAGAAAAAACACTGAAGGTGATGTAAATGTCGTTTTTACAAGCTTTTCATATACAAAAAAATCATTAATAGGAGGAAAAAAGATTCTGTTTTTAAATATCTGTTCCCAATTTATCATAATTTATTTAAAAAAATTAAGAATAGTCTCATGATTGGATTTTTTCTTTTTTGTACTTCTTAGTGTTTTGAGTAATATAATATGCTTCCAGACCTCACTGATATGTGTAATAAATCAGTGATGATTTATAGGTTGCAGTGGACCTGGTTGATTATTAGATAGATAATCCCTAGGAGAGTCTGTCTCTACAGATAAAAACTTTGTGTATTTTATGGAAGTGTTTCTCATAGTGTTGAAATTCTCTGTGGAGGGCATGCTTTTGCCAGACATATTAATGTACTTTCTTACCATTAAAATAAATAATTATTTGATGGTTCATCATTTGGCAATAAAAAAGCTTTGTTTAGCCTCATGTAGATTAATAAACGAGCGCATTCCCAAGGGTTTAATGAGATATCTAATTACCAGAGTGAGTTGTAAATTGGTAACATTTAACTTCTTGGTAAACTATCTTATGTTACTTCCTTCTGTCTTTGCAGATAAATTATTAGTCATAACTGTAGCAACAAAAGAAAGTGATGGATTCCATCGATTTATGCAGTCAGCCCAATACTTCAATTATACTGTGAAGGTATGGTATGTATATCTT
>NW_011888878.1:3091439-3105238 GCF_000151845.1 Pteropus vampyrus
TTGTTTCTTTCATGCATTTTGTAACATCTTTTCCAAATAAGCATTTTCTTTAATAGCTTCTGTAGGTATTTTGAAATGACTCCTTAAATCTATCTATTTCTACTTCTACTAAAGAGGGTTATGTTGGATTGAAAATAATAATACAATATAAAAATGGTGACTAAAAGCTGTGTATTTACTAGGAGTGCTAATTTTGGTTCCTTTTATTCTTTAAAGAAAAAACACTGAAGGTGATGTAAATGTCGTTTTTACAAGCTTTTCATATACAAAAAAATCATTAATAGGAGGAAAAAAGATTCTGTTTTTAAATATCTGTTCCCAATTTATCATAATTTATTTAAAAAAATTAAGAATAGTCTCATGATTGGATTTTTTCTTTTTTGTACTTCTTAGTGTTTTGAGTAATATAATATGCTTCCAGACCTCACTGATATGTGTAATAAATCAGTGATGATTTATAGGTTGCAGTGGACCTGGTTGATTATTAGATAGATAATCCCTAGGAGAGTCTGTCTCTACAGATAAAAACTTTGTGTATTTTATGGAAGTGTTTCTCATAGTGTTGAAATTCTCTGTGGAGGGCATGCTTTTGCCAGACATATTAATGTACTTTCTTACCATTAAAATAAATAATTATTTGATGGTTCATCATTTGGCAATAAAAAAGCTTTGTTTAGCCTCATGTAGATTAATAAACGAGCGCATTCCCAAGGGTTTAATGAGATATCTAATTACCAGAGTGAGTTGTAAATTGGTAACATTTAACTTCTTGGTAAACTATCTTATGTTACTTCCTTCTGTCTTTGCAGATAAATTATTAGTCATAACTGTAGCAACAAAAGAAAGTGATGGATTCCATCGATTTATGCAGTCAGCCCAATACTTCAATTATACTGTGAAGGTATGGTATGTATATCTTTTAATTCATGGAGATGCTAAGTCTATGCCACCTTGAACAAGCCCAGTCTTGTCTGTTCTCAGAAGTTAAGCAGGGTTGGGCCTAGTTAGTACTTGGATGTGAGATTATCCAGGAAGATCAGGTTTAAAAAAAAAAAAAAGGGATTGTAAACTGACAAGATCCTTGCAATTTGTAAGGTCAACCAAGAGTTGCCTCACCTAAAAAAAAAAAAAATGTGCTTAAGTACATTTTTTATAACAACAATAACAGCGACACAATCTACAATCCCCAGAAAGATGAAATTTGGCTACACAATTGCTGCTTATATATACTTAATTTGTTTAAAATACTCGATTGTTTTAAAGATACATTTGGCCTTATTAATACTCCCACTCAAACAATAATTTCTTGATACTTGCTAATGCTCTATATAAACATGTCTATAAAAAAGAAGAATATGCTTATATATTTTTATATTTATGTTTCTTTTGCCAGGGTCATATATAAGCACCACATAACTAAGATTCGATAGTAATTGTTTTCACTTACTATTGTAATGGGTTTGTCTGCCATAGTGTGTTTCTTTGTTTACAAAGTATTGGAAACATGACTGAAGGGGATACCTTTTCTGTCCCATTATGGAGAGTTGCTTTTCCTGTTTTTTTGGTTTGTTTTAGAGAGATTCTGGAATATTATAAAAATGTAAAAAGGTTTTAGAAGACTTGCCTCCAGGGGAATTTCTCATTAACACATGATCAGAGCAGAGGTGAGGAATTTGTTAGAACTAGGAAACTGAGCTGTGAAAGGCCTTTTTGTTCTTGTTTTTTACTTATTTAATTTTTTAAAGTAGAAATGAGTATCTGCCAGCCAGATCTTTTCCATAAATGAGAATGGTGGAGGAATCTCAGATAGGAAAACAAACAAACAAATTAATACATTTACAAAAAACAAAAACAAAAACAAAACCCTTAAAGAGGCAGCATTGTATTGTCCAGGAAAAACTGAGCTGTTCCAGTATGCAGTATAGAAAGAAGGTGGTTTTTGCTACCACTGAAATATAGAACAGGTATTAGAAAGACTAAACTTTGGTGGAAAAGAGATCTAGTGTTAACAACTGGATGTTTAATTCAGGGTAAATGAAAAATATGTTAGAAATTTGTTAGAATAGAGGAGAAATATAGTAGTATGCTTTGATAGGAGGCACAATGGAAGTAACAGAAAAATCAGTATGAAATAATGCTGAAATTCAATGAATGAGATCGTCAGGGTTCAGACTGGAGAAAGCGTGGAATGTTTTTTATGTGCAAGGCACCATGTTAGGAACTTTATATATACTATGCTGTCGATTCATTATATTAACTATGTAAAGTAGGTACTACTTTGTTTATGCATGAGGGTACAGAGCTATAAAGTGTCAAATCTTAGACCCAGTCCTGTTTGATTGGAGTCTTTGATCCTCCTGCTGTCTTCCCGTTGTGAAATTCAGTGGTTGGTTGTCAAAGTGTGCACCCCAGACCACTAGAATCAGCATCATTTGGGAAATAAAAAATGAAGATTCTCAGGCCTCACTTCAGACCTACTGAATCACAAACTCTGGGAGCAGGACTCAGCAGTCTGTATTTTAATAAGCCCTTCATGTGATTCAGATGCAAGCTCAAGTTTTACACACTGATTTAGTGGAACAAAAATAGAGACTCAAGACTCTCTTTATAGTGCACTGTACAGAGAGGCTCTCAGATGTAGTTGGGCCCTGTATTACTGCAGTATTGAAGAAGTCCAGAAGCGTTGCAGAATAGAAGTGTAATAAACTTCAGGACCAGAGGAGGCCACTTTTAAAGCAAAAATATCTACTAGATTAACATGGATATGAATCCAGATCCACATCAGTTTAGTTTTCTTGGTTAGCCTTTTTCTTCCAACCTTCAATATAGGTAATAATGAAGTGCTAACTAGAGAACTGAGGCTGGGAACCCCATGGGCTTTGCCAGCCAGGTTTATATTTGGCTCAATGTTAAGTAAAATTGGAGCTAATAATATTTTTTAAATTTATTTTATCCTTTTGTATTTATTTTAAATTTCATTCCCCTTTAATTTCATAGATCTAGCATATCATTATTTTGGGATCTTCAGACTTTTTTTCATGAAACAAAGATACTAGATGTATGTTCAGATGAGGAAAACATATACTCCCTACTCCCTCAGAGCCAACTGCGTCAGCATGCGCTTTTAATTCAGGAGACTGCTGCTGAGGTGAAGGCCAACAGAGATAAGAACAGTTCCAAGTTTAGTTCTGATTAATTGTACTTAGACAATTTCTTGCATTTATGAATTACAATTAAGCTTTTGAAGGTAATGTATAAGGTAAAGAAGATTACGTTTGTCTTGATGCCATCTGTGTTTCCCTGAACAACCCATTTTGGTTCAGTAGGAAAATTGCTTAAGGGCCTGTCAGGAGTCACTGAGCTTCAAGGGCTTTTAGTGTTCATCATACAGATTTCTTGCCAGATCAAAGAGTGTTATGGAAACTTCCTTCATTTTCTTTTTAATCTGAACAAACAGAAATCAAATATGAGAAATGCTTTCTGTGCCTCCCCTCCCCGCACGCCGCCACCCCCCACTCCAAGATTATACTCTACTTTTGAAATGGTAAAATTGGGAATGGCATTTATGGGGTAGATAACATTGAAGAATTGTGACCTGACCTAGGCATAAAGTTGTTTTCTTTCTAGTATCATGATTTAGTGAAATGTTTAAAGAGTAGTTACTGTGTAATACTATGCAAGTTGCTGATGACTTTCAGTTTTTATGATACTATCATTATTTGAATTTTGCTCAGGAATGAAATGTTGATTTCATTGATAGGTCCTTGGTCAAGGAGAAGAGTGGAGAGGTGGTGATGGAATTAATAGTATTGGAGGCGGCCAGAAAGTCAGATTAATGAAAGAAGTTATGGAACATTATGCCAGTCAAGAGGATCTGGTTGTCTTGTTTACTGAATGGTAAGAAAAATAGCCTGTGGATGTTTAAGTCTATATTAAATAATTTTTTAAAAAGTTGAAATTCGTATGTGTAGATTACATATTTAATTATTTTATTCACAAAGAGTCATTGTTTTAAAAAGTAAATTTTACTTATAATTATAAAACCATAGTCTGACATAGTTATGTAATATGATCAGATTTGTTGAGTTACCATTAACATTAGCGAGAAAACATGGCATAAACTAACATTTTTGTGAAATTCATGTTTTAATCTTGATTTAGTGATGGAGTAAGGATCATGTTGAGCTTTTATATTGAGG
The DNA here is from genome assembly GCF_000151845.1 of Pteropus vampyrus. Taxonomy (NCBI): domain Eukaryota; kingdom Metazoa; phylum Chordata; class Mammalia; order Chiroptera; family Pteropodidae; genus Pteropus; species Pteropus vampyrus. The sequence continues at coordinate 3,095,639 of NW_011888878.1, forward strand.
TGAGTAACTCAAGGGATTCTGGTCAACCTGGAGGAAATAGATCATGTAAAGTTATAAGTGAGAAATAAGAAAGCCTGTGTTTATGAAAAATGAAAAATCTTTCCAATGTGTAGATCTCTTTTTGTAAACTGCTTTCCTTCTACTTAATTTTGAGTGTCCACTGTCTTTCTTTATCTTTTTCATATTCTTCTTACATGTTTTTAGTAGTGTCAAGTTGTCATGAATCATTAGTGATTGCCACCTTCTTCATTTTCTCTGGTTTTTATTGTTATGGGTTAGTCATTGATTGCCGATTTGAAATCCCCTTGCATTTTCCTCTCTAGCTTAGAAAAGTTTTTTTTATATCTCTCCCTTAATTTAAAAATTCAAAATAACAAATTATTGCAGGTGAAAGTAAGACTAATTCTTTTTATGCAAAGGTGTAAATAACAAAGGTATAAATTTTGAAATGAAAATAGACATAATGAATTCCTGGTGCCCTTAACACTTAAAAGTATTGAAAGGGCCCATATTCTTACATCTGGAGAACGTCCCTAATATCTCCTAGGGAAAAAACATTAAGTTATGCTTATAGCTACCTATTCTTGCAACATGAGATGCGGTATAGCTGGTGTTAGCTTATGTATTGGGAATTTTTCTACAGAATCTATTATGTATTTTTTTACCCTTGGTAAAAGAATAGGAAGGTTATAATAACTGTTTGGGTTAAATATTGAGTGTGTTTTGGTGTAAAATTACTATGGATTTCAAACAACCATTTCGCTTAAATTTGCCAAGTGTGCATTTTGATTTTGACCTTGAGGCAGATCTCCTTGTAAAAGATACCATTATAAGCCAGTAATAATTTTAGATTTTCAAGTTTCCTTTTGCATTTAAGAAGAAATCCTTTCTCTCTGCCTTTACCCTCCTATCCCATTTCCTCTCCTATCACTCTCATCTAAGATTTAGCCTCAGAAGAAACTAGTTTAATAGGAGCCTTTGTTTCTAATGAGGAAAGGGACATTGTGAGATACCTGAAGACTGCTTGAGGTTACATTTATTTATTTAGATGATACTTTAATACCCAGTTTGACAAAAAAGATGACAATAAAATTTTAATGGAGGACCCAGTATGTGCCAGGTGCTTTTTAGTGTTTGGAATATATCAGTGAAGCAAAAAGAAAATTTTCAGTAACTGCCTCTGAGAACAGTTGGCTAACTGAATACATGCAGGCCCGTTTTAGCCAAGCTGGTTGTCTAAGAAGAATCATTAACATTTTCTTTATCACTACCCATCTTGTCTGTCCTGGAAAACCTAGAGATGATAAGAAAGTAACCAAGCAAAAGAGAGATGGACAATTGATGCCACTTTAGAGCTTATTTTTTTAAACAATCTTTTAAAAAAGTATGTGTACAGAGTGATCAATATAGTTAACAATTACAGAGAAATGAATTAAGCTGTTTCTAAATTATTTGAAATAGGATACCCATTCTATAACAAAATTGCTAATCTAATTAAACTTACATCTGGTTGAGGCTAGAATTCAGAATATATTAATTTTAATGAATCAAACAAACTACTATTTCTTATGTGATTTTTTTAAAGGACAATTTAACTGTAATAATTAGTTTTATGGAAGCATAGGTCACTACTATATTTAAAAAATACAAAGATTTATGTACCTAATGGGTTAGATAGCCTTCTTTTAAACATAGCTTTATGAAGGTATAATTTATATACCACGACATATACTCATTTAAATTGCAAAATTCAATTTTTAGTAAATTTACAGAGTTGTGAAATTATCATTGCTACTCAATTTTAGAACATTTTCAATACTCCAAAGTGATCCCTTGCTCTCATTTAAATAGGCTTTTGTGAATTAATTTGGAGACAATTTCATTTGTTAAAATAAATATTTGTTTAAACAATTTTAAACAAGGTAACTGAGTATCTTGGGTTTTATAATAAGGTACTTTGTATTACTTTTAGAATTACCTTGTAAAGCATGTGTTTCTTTAGTCATACCGAAGACAGTAAGACCCAATTATTATCATATAGTTATTTTTTAAAAAATTATATGTAGGCCAATATGTAAAAAGAAGTGTTTGAGTAATTGTAAGTAAATTATATACATACTAAATATCCCCACAAACTTACTCTGTGCAGGGTACAGTAAAATATAAACCAGCAGAGTCCAGATCCTAAAATAAGCATCCTTTTAGGTATCAGATAAGTGTCTAAAATCACTTTGGTTAATTGTTTTTTTCTTCTTTTAGACTTAAGAAAATTCTTTAGCAGAAGAGTGTTAGAAATAAAGTTGGTACAATTATTTGAGTATGAATTTTTACTGAGCAGACATTTATACTTTTTGGCAGCAGTAAATATTGTGCCATTAATCAGAATACTGATATGCTCCATTTTGAAAGACTCCCAATATATGAAATATTTGAAAGACATATTCAGTGGTATTTATTAGCCTCACCAAAAGGAGTATTTCTTATATGAAAATATCTATCTACCCAAGGTTTTTGGTATGTGGACATGGTTTCTTTAAGTATTCGTTTAAAGATGATCAACTGTGTAACTTTGAAGTAAGGTAAAGGAATTGACTTTGTAATTTATAGGCTATTGCTGTAATAACTAATGATAGCAGTAAGGGCGACAGCTTAAAAAACTAGGATGGTAGTCAATGTTTTAATACAAAAGTTGATGTAGAATTAAAATGAGTATAAAATAAAGCCATTATTGTAGTAGTTTTCTAGGTGGCTCTGGTCTGGGAGATTGATCCAGGGTAAATAAACGCTGGCTGAAAATTGAGGGATAATCTTAGTCACACAAATCTTTGCTGTTGGTATATTATGCCTTATCATTTTGACTGTATATTGCTAGCTTCTATTCAGATATCAAATTGAATTGTAATTGTATGTTTCAGACAGTGAAGCTGGGAATGTACCTAATTTACATACATATCGTCAGGGTAAATAGCAAGGAATCAATAAATATTAGGTAACAGTAAATTGCATTAAAAGAGGGAGAAACAGATCTTTCAAGAGAGAGAAATAAGGTGGTTGCTTTGAAACTATTTTTAAAGATTGTTTTTATTTCTTAATTCAGAGAAACAAAATGACTTACAAAGACAGGAAAACATCTAAATTTTCTAAATCTCAAAGATTGAAATTATTAAAAGATTGAATTTAGATTAGAAATTATGAGAAGTGATGCTGTGGGTTCTGATCTTTCATATGTCAGCCAATGTTTGTTTCTTTTGGCTGCTAATTAAATATTTTGCTGAAAAGTGAGATCACTGAACAGATTTTTCACTTTGCATTCAGGATATGTGTCTTGAGTACAAACTCTGTTCCAGGCATCAAACTTATTACTACAGAAAAAAGAGATAAACAAAGGTCCCATCCTGAAAGAATTCTCAAGTTATACTAATTCTACAAACAAAACTGAAAAAAACTAATTTGGAAGAAAAATACATGTCTTCAAAAAATTCAAATGCTAGCATAATCACAGAATCATTTACTTTTAGAAAATTGTGTAAGATTGCTTTATTAGATCATTTTGCTAATTGTGAAAATATTTTTATTATTTTGTTATTGTCACAGGTATGATTTATATGTATTAATCCTACAGGTGACCAAATTCTATCTTATTTTATTCTAGGAAATATTTCATGCCTCTCATAATTTAGGTTACATATCCACTATGCCTGCATTTTATATCGTCTTACATAGTTTATACAGAAGACTGTAAAATTTTTCTGAAAGCAAAGCTTTTCAAGTATGATTGCTATAATTTTAACTAACTATGGCAGATTTTTTTGATGGACTCCTCCATCCTAGCAGTAATGTCAACTTAAGTGAATAGACAAAAAGAACCTTGTTATTGGCAACGAACAACATTTCATTATGTTAGGATAATGAAAGCCAAAACACGTCAAAGTTCTGTTTCTATACTGCTTTTTCCTTTTTTTGAAGGAAAGATTGAGTCATTCGCTGTCACTTAAATATATTGCACTGCCTTCTGGCTTATCTAGAATAGTGAAATATGTTTAGAAATTATGTAGGAAATGAGTGACTTATTTTTTCAAATTGTTCACATGTTCTTATTGATATTTACTGAATATATTAGTGGGTATGTTGGAATGAGGAAGAAGCAGATTGTATGCAAAAGAAGCATTGAGTGTTTATGTATATCTGGATTGGTATATGGTACTCATATGACATTTGTCTATTTTGTGTGTGTGTGTGTGTATATATATATATATATTTTTTTTTTTTCTTTTCTCCCAAGACCAGATTGTTTACTCCTTGAGTTTGTTTGAATAAACATGAATTAAACATGTTTTAACTGCAAAATATGGTACTAGCTGCTGGCTGGGACATAAACCTTGCCCTCTGGATACATTTTTCTATTCATAAGTTTTATATGTTGTATCTGACATGTTCTAGCTACATAATAATAAATTCTAGGCATTAAAAATATAGGTTTCTTTATTTCTTCATTGACAGTGAATACTTGAGCAGTAAATATGTCAGATTTGAAAGTACTAATGTTGCAGAGATTAAATTTAACTATTGTTTTAAAACTAAAGGGAGGTTTTCATTACTTAACCATCTATTAACCATTTACTTAAAAATTAAAGGAATCAACGCAGAAACAGCAAGTGGTGATGACTCATGGTCCCATAGATAGCAAGTAACTTGAGCAGTATGATGTTTTCCTACCATTCTCTTCTTAGCTACCCTCTCTATAGCTGTTACTCTAGCACTAGGCCACTCTCAGAAGTCAGTCTGGAGAAAACGACCCTCCAACCAGGCCCTGTCCTCGTTTACTCATACCTCTCCCCAGCCCCAGTAAGAATTCTTTAGTCAGGAAATAAAATTGTATTCCATTTGGAGGAAAATCTCCAAGTAATATTTCATGTTAAAAATAGTACCTACTTTATACAAGCTAATTTTTCCCTCCCAAAATTCCTACAATAAATTTAATCATTTCCACTATGATTTCATTATGATTTAGTCTACAAGTTCAACTGAGCGGACATTTTCAACTGATTTTTTTTGAGCGGGGGAGAGGTTATGGGGTGGTTTTATCATTGTTTATGGTATTAATTATCTATAGAAATATAGATACATATTTAAGATGAAGACGTGATTGAAGACAGAATTATTAGGTATGTTGCTACTTACATGCTTCAGTATTATCAGACTTTAAACTTTCTGACACTAGCCACTAATATTAGCTTAAATTTATGTCAGTGATGAAGAAAGTATTGTATTGGGGAGGAACAAATAAAGAGGATTAGGGAACACTTACGTTGCTTATTTTTTGGATACCAAGTAACATTTGCTTCTTGTGGAGACTTGGGATCATTCATTAATTCATTTATTCATTCATTCATTCAACAAGTATTTATTGACAATCTTAAGAATACAAGGCTTAGGGGAGTACACAGATGAGTAAAAACACGATCTGGCATATGAAAGAAAAACATACAGTCTGATATAAGAGGCACTTCCAGCGTGAAAAGCAGAAAATAAGACATTCCATGAAAAGGGAGAGGAAAAGAGCTGTGAGAATTAAGAGGAAGGAAATGATCTTTTCCATTTATGCTACCTGAGAGCAAGTCTGGCTGGGAAAGGCATGTGGAGCAGCCTCCTTACTCCTCTACTCAGATGCATAGCAGTGCATCTGAACTATTGACTTGAGGGAGACCTGGTGTTGAACTCAAGAGCATTAGTTTGCTCTTATTGTTTGTTACTTGGGATGTTAAGACATTTAAATTATTATCTCTGGAAACCTTTGGCCTTTGAAGTACTCTGATGTTAAAAAAAAAAAGGAAAAGGAAAAAGATTCAAAAGGGTCTCTGGTTGTAGCAGGAATAGAGAACTTATTGTAGAGTGCAAATGTATTAGGTATGTTTCATATTTTGTTAAGTTATTGTGATTCTTTAAATAGACTATGGGAATAAAGTTTCCAGAAAAATCAGTGAAACTATAGACACTAAAGCATGGTGTCAATTTTTATATAATTTTTTTCAAATTATTTGAGCTTTATAAAGATGCACTTTATCTGTATACTTTATTTTAGGCTTTCAGGCTAAATAGTGATTAAAATATAAATTTAAAATATAAATATTGATAACACTAAGTAGTTGGACACGTTTTTTCAAGATAATGAAATCTTCATAAATTGTAATGGATTGGTACAAATTAAAGTGAAACATTAGGCAGTTACAATGGCCACTTCTGTCAATGATTGTGTCTATATTATTATTAGATAATAAGTTAGTACCTTTTAAGCATTTCAACACTGTTTTAGAATTTTGATTTTGGGGAATCAGTGATTATTGAAAAAATATTAAGACTAGTACTAAAAAAACCTTTTTTATTTGGACCTCATTTGCCAATGTAATGCAAACACTAATAATTTAATATGATCCATATAATTGCTTGGCGTAGTTTGTAAATAATTGGTATTAATCTTGTGTTAGATTCTAAATTCTGACTTTTACTAGAGGCTGTTTCTTGGTTTCTGTGTATTAATTCTGAGAAGAATATTTTAAAACTTTTTTTCCCCCTCACTAAACAGCTTTGATGTCATATTTGCTGGTGGTCCAGAAGAAGTTCTAAAAAAGTTCCAAAAGTCAAACCATAAAGTGGTCTTTGCAGCTGATGGAATTCTGTGGCCAGATAAAAGACTAGCAGACAAGTATCCCATTGTGCACATTGGGAAACGCTACCTGAATTCGGGAGGTGGGTAAGATACTAGCAGAAAAGTGTAATGTAGATCACAGTAAATTATAAATATTGATGAAACAACCTTTTTTTTTTTTTTGGTATATGTAACTATCAACATGAAGTTTTATATAACCATTATTTTTTTTACTACGGAAAAATTATATCAGTTTAAAATTCACAATGCATTTTATAGTTGAAAATGCATTTTCTCATAGATGATATATCATGATGTTAGCAACAATGTGTTATTATTTCCCAATTATAAGTGAGAAAACTAATGTTCCCCAAGTTTAAGCGACTTTTCCTAAATACATTCTGTTGTTAAAGGGAAAACAACATGGATCTAGATCTTCTGATTATAGTGTCATTGAGAATTTTCTGGCTATAGGACAATGCATTTAGTAAATTCTCTTAGAAAAAACTGCAAGCTACAATCATGTAGCTTTAAAAAATAGGCATTACTTAATTTTATATGTATTTTAAATATATTGGAGTAGATGAGTGATTTGTCTTGAAATCAGTACTCAAAAAGATTCAACATTGAGTATATGGGTATACTTAAAATGCTGCATTAGCTATGCTACCCTGGATTAAAGGAACACATTTTCAAATTTTCCCCCTCCAAAAAGTAAAATTTGACTTTGGACATTATGACTCCAAAATGTTTTTCTTAGACCAAGATTAATGTAAACGTAAGGCCAGAAGATACCAAATAGGGTTGGGGACACGTTAGAGAAACAAGTTGGCTCTTCGTGAACTTGGAAATTGCAAGCCATACCAGCAGAACAGATATTTGGGGATCATTTACATGTATATATATAACTGATATAATTTAGGCTGGGTCAAATAAATGCTGTTTGAGATAATAGCATGTCTGAATTCTAGGCTTTGCTCAGCCACCTATGACAGTGAAACCTTTAGCAAGTAATTTTCTTTCTCTGAGATTGCCTCAATTCAAGCTCTGTTCACCTGTACTTTTTTTAGTAATCCATTCTTATAGTTGTACCTCGGAACTTTGTCAACCTGTATAAATATTACACTTCTAAAACCTTAAATTCCAGTTTTGTACTGCCTTTTCAGCTCATTTTTTTTCCCTCATCATCTCAATACAACTACATTTTAAGGTTTTGGAGATCTCTTGACCATTTTATTTTCTCCTAATCCATCCACCATTTTTGGATTTTAATTTTGTACTCAAGTCAGAACCTAGAGTTTATTACACTAATTACTCTGTCCTCATTATCTTAGCAGTCTTTCCCTCTTAGATTTCCAGTTCATGCACTGACAAAGCCTCTGCCTGAGAAGATTTCCCACTCTTGACTTCTCTCTAAATGCTTGAATTGTAGATTGGTGCTGCTTCTATTTCCAAACTTCCAAACTATCAGGCCCGCAGTATGGTTATTTTTTACCTTATCCTAAGTCCTAGATAGTTTAAAAACCATTTAGCTATGAAGCTCTAGGATGTTTTATGTTTATTAATTTTTCCAAACATGTATAACATGCATAGTGAAATATCATATATATGTATTAATCTACATAGTGATACAGCTACTCAGGAATTTAATTACAGATAGATGCATAGTACTGTGCAAACAGCAAAAAACTACCAAGTGAGTACCTTTGTGAGCAAGTTTAATTAAGGAAAATATGTTTTTAAATGGGAAAGAGATCATACAGGGACATTAAAACATAATCCTTATGCTTTTGTAGTCAAAATAAAGAGATAGTAGAAAATATAAATACATTTAATAAAAGTTTATGTCATCTCATGAATGACATATTGAGAGTTGTTTAAGGGACAAGAGTTTTGTTTCTGGATATATCATTTAAAAATGAAAGACCTGTTTCCTTAGGAAATTTTCAGAATATTAGAAATTTTATTAGTTTGAAATTTTACGATAATTTAATAGAAAAATATCAATCATAAAATATATATCACATACTATGAAAATAGATGTATAGTTAACCCTTGAACAGCACAGGGTTAAGGACATCAACCCCTGTGTGTCAAAATTTCATGTATAAATTTTGGCTCTCCTCCAAAACTTCAGTAGTCCCTTGGTATCCCAGGGAGATTGGTTCCAGGACCCCTGCAGGTAGCAAAAATGTGTGGATGCTCAAGTCCCTTATATAAAATGGCATAAAAAATACATACAGTTGGCCCTTTGCATCCATGGATTCCCAACCTTAGATCGAAAAATACTGTTTTTAATCTGCAGCTGGTTGAATCCATAGATAAGGAAACCCGGGAATATGGAGGGCTACCTGTATATTTATTAAAGAAAATTCACATCTGAGTGGACCCAAGTAGTTCAAACCCAAGTTGTTCAAAGGTCAACTGTAATTCCTTGTCATTTTCCCAGTATGTTTGTGATTTATAAAAAAATGGAAATATAAATTTTGAAAAACAAATATAAACATTGAAAATGTCATGGTCTGCTTGCATGTATTTTTTATCATAGAAGATTGGTTATAGGATTAAAAATTGCATTATTTTTCAGTGTCTTAAGTAGTTTGGCAAAAATAACAACTAGGAACAACCAGTGATCGATTTAGCCATGTTTTTATTTTGTCTTGTTTTCTGTAGTTAACAGTAATATTCTTGGACCTATTTCTTTTAGTTCTTTTATTCTTAGGAGGAAATTTTAATTTTGAGGATAAAAAATTTGGCTTCCTTTTAATTCACATGAGGAAAACTGGTCGGTCCCTTTTAAAAACTATTGCATATCAATGAAACATAGCAGCTTGGCTGCATTTCTGACACTCAGAGGAAGACTCAAACAAGTGAAAAATGTCTCTGTTGTCTGTGTGTTTTACAGACAACTGTTACTGGCAAATTTAATGCTTATGCTCTAAGCCAAGGGAACA
>NW_011888878.1:3105288-3110103 GCF_000151845.1 Pteropus vampyrus
TAAAAATTGCATTATTTTTCAGTGTCTTAAGTAGTTTGGCAAAAATAACAACTATGAACAACCAGTGATCGATTTAGCCATGTTTTTATTTTGTCTTGTTTTCTGTAGTTAACAGTAATATTCTTGGACCTATTTCTTTTAGTTCTTTTATTCTTAGGAGGAAATTTTAATTTTGAGGATAAAAAATTTGGCTTCCTTTTAATTCACATGAGGAAAACTGGTCGGTCCCTTTTAAAAACTATTGCATATCAATGAAACATAGCAGCTTGGCTGCATTTCTGACACTCAGAGGAAGACTCAAACAAGTGAAAAATGTCTCTGTTGTCTGTGTGTTTTACAGACAACTGTTACTGGCAAATTTAATGCTTATGCTCTAAGCCAAGGGAACATTCCAATTTTAGACTTCCTTTCTCCAGACTGTGACACACAAAATCTAGCCAGAGAATGGTTTAGCAGGTACAATAATGACTAGCTCAAGTAAAGGAAAAAAAAAAAATTCCTCAAATGTCCTAGATATAAAATTTCTTTGGGATGTTTGCAGTCAGTGACAAATCCAACATTCCTTTGACTGTGTTAGCATCTCTGGCACTGACGTTAAAACCACTGGAGTGGAGATTTTCTTTTTTCAGAAATAGTGAATCCTCTATAAAGGATCCAAGAAGAGCATTTTAGAAGGTCAGAAAGAAAATTCTTTCTTATTCTATTCTTTTCCTAGTAATTCTTTTTCCCTTAGGAGCCTTGGAAAACATTAGTTCCTGCTCTTGTTATTTTTTTTTTTGGAGGTGAATGTGTTTATTCAAAGAGTCTTTGATTTGCAATTGGTAGTAAAATTTACTCTATTATAATTTATATATAAAACAAAGGACTCTCGATAACTCATTTCTTTCATGGCGAGTTGTGAAGTTTCAGCCTAAGGTATTTCCTAATGGCTTTATAAGTGTGCAACAGATCAATAGAATTAACTCAGATGCGAGCTTTGGTCTTGGAATACTGAATTCTCTATTCTGTCTCTGTTGTATTGCAGGATTTATTGGTTATGCTCCATATATCAACCGTATAGTTCAACAGTGGAATCTACAGGATAATGATGACGATCAGCTATTTTATACTAAAATTTACATTGATCCACTGAAAAGGGTTTGTAATAGCTCATATTTTCAATGTAACCTCTTTGTCCAAGGTGGCTACTGGAGTTCCAGCCATTGCATCATATTCTGGACAGGCAGAATAGTAAATAAGAGTTTTGTAAACTCTTTTTCACAAAATACTTTCTCATACTTTCCTTTGACTAGAAGATATTTATGTGGCTAAATATAATAGCAAATTTTGTCCTTTATTTCAAGCACATGTGTCCTGCTAGAAATCTGAGTTCTATAATTAAGGGGAAAAGGTTGGGGTCAATAGCAGTCCGCCATATGCCCTAGAGAGGACATTCTTAAGATTGATTAAATGAAATCTTGGAAAAAAGTAAAACCAAAGTTTTTTAAAAGAGATTATTTTTAATCTCTTTTATCTACCTAATATGTCAGATTTACAAAATTACTTTATAAAACCGATACAGTTCTAAAATTTACTGAATTGTGTATTTGTGAGTGCTGTCATTAGGAAACAGGTTTTTAAGGTGCATTTTATAGTGATTTTGCAACTATAGCTGTTTCTGTTTCTTAGATAAATACTTCAGTCATCTAAATATTTTCATTTGACACTTAATACTTAAGAACCTTCATTCTTAAAATATTTGTTTTTCTTTATCTCTGTTTTTTACTTCCCTCTTGTGTGCCTGACATGGCAAGCCTGAGGACTTGGTCTCTCAACTGGAGGAGAAAATTACTCTTGGCATGAGTACCAGCTCATACAGCATGATGCTTATCTTTTCTTAGTGTAATTTAACTGTAAAAGTGCTTTGTGCCTTCTTTAGTTGTCTTTACTTTAGGATGCTTCCTCTGAAATTTCACTGCTGGTTTTATAATATTTTTAATTGTATAAATTGTATTTAAGTTTCTCTCTAGGCGTAAGATTTTATCTGGTTAGCATGTATCTTAGTCTGCTTCAATTGCTATAACAAAATACCATAGACTGCAAAAATTTATTTTTGGAGTTTAGAAGTCTGAGATCAGGTTGCCATCATGGGCAGTTTTTGGTGAGACCTCTTTCTGGCTTGGGGACAGCTGCCTTTTTTCTGTGTCATCATATCATGGAGAGAGAGAGAGCCAGTGGGAGTGAGCGAGCAGGAGCCAGAGAGCACACCAATGGCCCCAACTAAAAATACCATCACATTGGAGGTTAGAGCTTCAACACATGAATCTTGAGGGGACATGAACATTCAACCCAAAACAGCATGCAGACAATTTTAGGAATAATATTATGACTGATCAATGTAGCTGAAAAACTGGTGCATTGAGAATCATAAGGTTTGTAAAGCAGATTAATCTTGTCACCCGAACAAAAGGGGTCCATCTGCCTGGGTGTGTCTAAGTCAATCAGATACAGACAGGTTTTGCAGCAAAAAAGTAGGGTTTATTAGAAAGTTGCAAGTCCCAGAGACACAGGCGAGCTATTGCTCAAAAGCCCGGCTCCCTGGGTGACTTGGGAGTACAGATTATATATGGAAAAATCAGTTGTCATGGAAACTAAGGGAATTGAGGTCTTAGATGCTACTGATTGGATGATTAGAGGAGGATGAGGTAATCGATCATTGTGTCTGGTTCTGGAATCAGCCATGATGCTATCCTGTGTGGTCCTGTGGCTAGCAGAGTTGATCTGCCTTGATGAGCCTGGGGCTAAAACATATCTAAAGCCAAGATGTTATCTTTAGTCTTAAGTCCAACCAAAACCTATTGTCCTGTATGATAGATCTGAGGCTTAGTTAATTTGATGTCCTAAGGCTTACTGATTAAAGGAGCAGGCATACCGAGGATGAGGGTGGAAAGAGACAAGTGAGTCACAGTGCCATTATCTGGGCAAAACCAGCTTGACTCAGAAGAAAAAGCTATATTAAAGAAATGAAGTTGTGTGCAGTTACAATATTTATGATTAGGTTGATTAATTACTTAGTATAGCAGTCAGGCAGTTTATGCTAGAATAATAAACTCAGCTTCAACAGCTTAACACAATAGAGGTTGTTTCTCCTGCTAAATGTCTATTATAGGACATCAGGGGGTTTCTGTGTGTTGTAGTCACTTGGGGACTTTGGCTGATGGAGCAGCCATCTCAAACCTTGCTGGTTCACATGCCACAGAGATAGCACACTGAGAGTCTCCAACTGGTAATGACATCTCCACAGTGGAAGTCATTCGTTTTACTTCTGCTAACAATTCACTAGTTAGAATTAGAAGGTGGAGAAGTGGAAATATTTGGAGAACAGCATGAATGCTTTCCCAGACCCTTTATCCTCCAATTTAATCAACTATGAAATTAGTCTTTCTGTTTTTCTGAAGAATATTATTGGAATAATTTATATATAGGATCTTTAAATTCTCCAAAAGAACGAACTACATTAACATGATATTGTTTGCTGTTTTTGTTGTCATTTCAATATTCTCTCTATTCTCATTTTAGGAAGCTATTAATATCACATTGGATCACAAATGCAAAATTTTCCAGGCCTTAAATGGAGCTGTAGGTATGCTTCCTAAATACTGGATTGCTCATGTGTACAAATGGACAGCTGTTTTTTCACTATCTATCCTTTGCTGTATCCATTTTGGACCTATGATTAAGATTTACTGTGTAGATATTAGAACTTTTAAAAAACATCAGACTTGAGGTTAGCTTGATATAGTTAAATACATTCAGTTAAAAGCATTTCCTAATATCACTGCAAAAAAGATAAGCTTCTGGTCTTTGTTAACTTGGAATTTAGTATCTGGAGACTCGACATATTTTTATTTAATTATACCTTATTATTAGACATAGTTTATTATAAGTTCTCTATATTATGAATTACTCAGGAATGTTAGAGTATTAGAGTATTTTAACCTACCTAGCTGAAAGGTAACTGGTAACTAGGCATGTATTCTGTGGAATGTGTGTGTGTGTGTGTGTCTGTGCATGTGCTTAAATGCATGTGTGCCTGTGTGTGTTTTCCTAAATAGATATCTTGATAAAATGCATTAATGCATTAAAATTAACCAATACACTAAAATTAAAATGCATTAATTTGTTAATGCATTATACTTTAAAAATTAAAAATACATTGCACTTTAGTACAGTTCTTCAAGGCAGTTCATACACTAACAAGATTCTCAGAATTGAAAGCATTTAATTTGGAGTGCTAAGGAAATGTAAGGGAAGAAACCTGAAAACAAAACAAACAAAAACAGTTTCTGTTCCCATCTGTCTTTGGTATTCCTGGAATTTGCATTAGGTCTGATTTACAAGAACAATATACTATTAATGGTGGCCAGTTGTAGAAACCTTGCTTATTATGCCTGGCAGTGTTCTATATGCCATATACATATTATTATCTTCACAGTAACCTGAAAGGCAGGCAAGGATCCCATTTTACAAATGAATAAATTGAGACAATAATTTAACTTGTCTAGGATCACTTCACTATCAAGAGGCAGAGGCAGGATTGCAAATATGCTTTCCTTCTGCCAGACTCCTCAATTTCTTAGCATCTCAGTTTGCTGGTACCAGGTTGGAGTAAATGAAGTGCTCAGAACCTGTATCTGTGTCATTGTTGTCCTTCATTTGGGTATCTGCTGACTTGGAGGAGGTGAAGTTTATAAAAGTGTTATATGTAGCACATGAATTAGCATGTGAGAAATTTTATAACAACAAGATAGATTGATGTATACATATATATATATT
>NW_011888878.1:3111228-3125102 GCF_000151845.1 Pteropus vampyrus
TAAGTATGTAGAAAAGAAATGAATAGATTGGCATTGTGGAAAGAGAAGATGAGGAGATGTGGTCTGTTGTTTCAGAGGAGTGAGTAGTCAGAATTCCAATAAAAGCTCTATGCATCAGAAGAAATTCAAGGGAAAGCCCATGTTGTCAGCTTCTCTACCAAAATGGAAAAAGTAGATTCCCCTTCTCTAGTTAATCCTTCTGCCTTCCTTTTCATCCCATTCCAGCCCTCCTACAAAGCCCTTTTCCCTTGTACTCTCCTTTCTCTATCTTGTATCAATTTTTCCAGTTCTGTTCTCTTTCCCATCAGCATTTTAAAGACCTTCAAGTCTTTCCCATCCTCTAAACAAAACAAAACTTAGCCAACACGAACTAAAACATCCTCCTTAATCCACATCGCCTTCCAGCCTGCCTGTCTTTTTTCCTCCCCTTCATAGCCACAGTTCTTTAGAGATAACTCACTGCCACCACTATTCTCCTTCCTGCCATACTAGGAATGCTCCTGTCAAGGTCTGTTGTGACATCTCTGTTGAATAATAAACACTTGTCAGCCCTCATTTTTACTTTTGACAATGTTGATCCTATTTGTTCCTACTCAAAATAGTCTTTTCTTTTGTTTCCTTGATGCTCTGCTGGTTTGTCTATTAATTTTCTGGCCTTTCATCATCAATTTCTCTTTTTCTTTTTTAATACATTTTTAAAAATTTTAACATTGTGTGGTGGAGGGGAGTCAGAGGTCGATGGGGTGATCCTCTTCTTATACTGTTTCAGTTAATATGTTCCACAGGTATCGATCTATCTGAGACATTTTCCTTTTCTCTTCTACACAAATTCTTGGATAATTTGCTTCATTCCTGCACCAGCAAATCCTCTCTTAATGCTGATGATTTTCAAATTCTTGCTTTAAATCCTGAATCTTTTCTTGAGCTCCAGGTCTGAATACCCAATTGGTAGATTTACTTGTGTGTCTTATAAGACTCAGAGCTCAAGACCTTCAGCTCTTCCTCTTTCCACCCAGTCGGTTAACCAGAACCTAGGTCTTATTTTGGCTCTAGGTGCTTCCCACTCCCAGTCCAAGAGCTATTCTAACTACGGTGTATGGTGATTTATCTAATTTTCTCAGTGCCAATAGCAACATTTTTAGTTCAGGTCACCTGCAACTTTCCACCAGTAGGAATCACCCACCAGTAGACTGAAACTAGAGTATTAGGCTGAAGCAGAAACCCAGTCGCATTACTCACCTGTGTAATGCCCTTTATGGATTTAGGTATGAAGTTCCAGATTCTCAAGTTGATTTATAAGGCTCTTTTTAAACTTTACTCCTGCTTTAGTGGTCACCTGTCTACCATTCCATCTACTCCCCAATTCCTGACACTACAAATATCCACACACACATTTTTCATGATCATTTTTTTCTTCCACTACTGCCATACTGAATTACTTTGAATGTTTCATGTTTCCTCTCAAGTCTTCTGTACATGCATTTCACTCATTCTGGAATCCTCTGCCCCTAATTTCCACTTGCTGTACCCACCTACTCTGTCCTGTTCATCTTTTAGGTGTCAGTGTAGGTCTTTACTCCTCTTTATGCTTTATAATGTCTGGAGCTTCATCCACAACAGCACTTATCACACACTGGAAAGGAGTGGGATTTACCTACTTTGGATTCTCTTAGACACTGGGCCTTTGGCCTGGGAATTAGAGCAATCATATCTATCCCGTTCCTTTTTCCTTTCTGCAGGGTCCAGCCCATGTGTAGCCTATATTAGCCTTTCAATAAATGGAATTTGAATGTCAGAGTCTAAACAATATAATATTCTAGCATTATTCTTGAGAGTACTGAGACAGTTTTTTTTTTTTTTTTCCTGGCAAGACAAAAAAGTCATAACATTGCTTTGGGTCACTATAACTGTCCTTAGGCAAGTTTGATAAATGGGTAAATTTTGTCTTCAAAGCCCTTTACAGTGTGTGTGTGTGTGTGTGTGTGTGTGTGTGCGCGCGAGCGCATGCGTGCACGAGCGCATTTGTATGTGTTCACGGTTTCTCTTTTAGCTCTCTGTCATACTTTGGTTAGGCAGGATTTATATAAACTGACATCTGCTAAAACTAGTATTCTGTTCCTTTTTGGTAATGTAATATTTTAATAAAATTTAAATGACTTTAAAGAGGGAACTTGGTCCTGAGAATTTAGCTATTGTGGGTAAGACTTGATGCTCAGTGATTTTAATGTGATTACCAATTCATTCTGAATTCCCAGGATAATCTGATTAGAGTTTTACAAAGTTACTAAAGGACTTCTCACAAGAAAAGGAGCACTAATCCTTGATCATTTAGAAAGACCTGTGTATACTAAGAAATTTTAAGTCTTCTAGGAAATATTCGGTTTAGGCTAACACTTTCTGTCAAAAAAAGTAAGTTTTTTTTATTATAAAGTTATATTTGGTATAATATAAAAATTGAGAAAAGCTTATATAAATAAACATTACACTAATGCTAATACTTTATTTAATAATATTATGTTAAATAGAGGTACATGAATATATCACATTTTCCCCTGTGTCCAGGCTAACAGGGAAAGAAAGCAGATTGCTCTTTAGATAGAAACTTTATTTTAAACCATCATAAAAGGTGAAAGAATTTGTATAAGAGTTTTTATGAGTTAATTTTACTTATTATTTTATTTAATATAGAATGAGTATAATGTCAGTGGTTTTTGTGCCATAACGTTGAACTAAATATTTAAGCCATTTTTTCATTTAAAAATACAGTAGTCCCCCCTTATTTGCGGGGTATATGTTCCAAGACTCCTAGTGGTTGCCTGAAATTATGGATAGTACAGAACCCTATACACACTATGATTTTCCTACACATACATACCTTTTTACTTAAAAAAAAAAAGCATTTTGCAGCTTCTCTTTGGCATATCTAAATTGCCAGCATCACTACTCTTTCACTTTGGGGCCATTATTAAGTAAAATAGGGTTACTTGAGCACAAGCACTGTGATACCATGACAGTTGATCTGGTAACTGAGAAGGCTACTAAATGACTAAGTGACCAAATGGGTAGGGAGTGTATATAGTGTGGATACTTGGACAAAGGGGTGGGAAGGAGTGGGATGACTCGAGAGTTCACCATGCTACTCAGAACAATGCACAATTTAAAACTTATGAATAGTTTATTTCTGGAATTTTTCATTTATTATTTTTGGATCGAGATTGACCGTGTATAACTGAAACCTCAAAGAGTTAAACCGTGGGAAAGGGGGGGGCTACTGTAGATATTGTAAATGATAAATTGTTTATAGTGTGTTTATAGACCAAACTATATAAAAATGAGTTTATTTCTTAAGTACTTTCTCTAAATCTCACGCTATTATTAGGAAGAACAATTTTGTAAATCATTTTTAAAATCCCTTATAATCCCATTACCTTCCCATATAGTTTTCATTCATAGCTACTTTCAGTTTTATGTCTTTTCAGTATACATCTATGAGCATTCATATTTTTCATTTGTTTTCATAAATGTTTTATAAACAATTTGTGTTTTTAATTAGCATTTTATTTGAAATGTTTTTTTATTCTATGTCATCATTTTCATATTTGTTTAGATAAAATCTAATATAACTCAGTTTTTAGATAGAAACTGACTTATGGTTTAAAGCTTTACTTTTTATTTTTGATGCTCATTTACTGTTAGTAACACACCATAAGATTTTTTTTTTTTTTTTGAGAAGTTTTGTAAGAATTTATTTGAGCCAAACTGAAGAAGTATGCTGGGGGCCAAGATCTCACATTCTCCTAAGATGTTTATTTTAATACTCAATCTTTTCTTTTAAATGTCAGATAATATACATGTTAAGGTAATCATTAGGAAAGTGATAGTATTTTTATACAAACAGAAGTTTAACAGAACAAGATCAAATCACCTAATTTGCACATGAAAACAAGTCCTTTCTGAAACTGATTTGTAATAAAAATAACTACCTTAATTTTTTTGCATGAAAATCACAATGCTTGGGTTACTATGACCTTGAATAATTGGATGATTTAGAAAAAAAGGAAGTGGTTGGAAAAGTTTCTTTGCCAGTGAAATGACATCATACTAAAACATTTTGATATTGTGAAAGAAGGATCAGGAAAGTACTGCCACTTAGTAGCTGGGGACTGCCTGGAACAGCCTAAATACATAAACAGTTTTCTGTACTTTTAAAGCTGCCAGCATAAATGTCTGCAGGTTTTAATGAAGAAAACAGCTGTAAATGGAGGTCTAGGGTAGTGAATAACCTCTGCCTATGTGATGAAAAACCCAAAAGAGGGAAGTTTCTAGTCAAAAGTAATGGTTTAAAAAATATTTTTATTATCTATGAAAATGAATTGAGGTAAAAAGTAGAAAGCAGAAAAGTTAAAAAATAAAATTTTAATTTTGAGACTGAAAATGAATGCCTTTTATGCTCTAACCTTTTCAAAATATTGGTCATTTTCAAATTCACATTGAGATTCTAATAACTGATCAATAATTCATGAAATAAGTATTTATTTTTTTTATGAGATGAGAGAAGTACCAGTCTTTATATATAGATAGGAATTTTAGATATGGCCAACTATTTGTTTTTTTTTTTTTTCCTTTTTTTAAAAAATTCTTTTCCAAGATATTGTAGACAAAACTATGTTTCCCACTAGCCTTGGGGGAAAAAAAAAGCAAAAAAAAACTCTTGCAAATATTCTGAAGGATCCATTTGCACTTGAATTGCTTTATTTTCTTCCTTCAAAATCATAATTTTGAATAGAACATGAATAATTAATATTTGCATTTCTAATTTGGCAACAGTAAAATTTTTTGTTTTTATTTTAGAGGCACATTAAAATGACCACATTGACTCTTGAAATGCCGTAATGAATGCCATAAACATATTTCTGGTCTTGTAATTTCCTGAATTATGTACTTCAGAAGAAAAATGAATGGTTGTTGTCCATGTCTTCTCTGTGGTGTACAGATTGAATGTGACTATGTATGCAATATCTGTGTGACCCAAAGATTTTTCCATTGTAATTAATACCGTACTTGTTTCCACAGCATTTCTCAGTTTCAGTACAATAGAAATATTTGGACGGAAGCTCAAATGATTTGGAGGAATTTGGTTAAATGGTGCAGGACTAATTATCTCAATTATTCCATACCATAAGATCTTTTTTAGGGTCTTAGGAAGCTAGAAAAGTTAACTTGGTGCTTCTATACATTTTTGATCATCATATTTATTAATAGACAACTTTTTCTTTTGAGTTTATCTCACCTTTCCAGTTGAAACTTAATGATTACATAAGCATAATAAGGATTTTAGGTACTTCCTTTTAAAAGTAACATAGTCACAACCAAAGCTAGTTTGCTACAGCTTCACTGTTTTGAGGTGAAATAGTTTGTGAAAAGAAATAATAAAAAATACAACTAAAAAAGTTCGTATCACTACAGGTATTAACAGTGAAGTAGAAACTGTAGTAATTTTTTCAAAGTAAATTGGCAGAATTTTCCCTAAGATGTTCAAATCTAGGGATATTTAAGATTTGTTCTAGAGCAAAGAAGGTATCTTAGTATGTTTATCTCTTTTCTCCATTGCTCTTCCCACACCCTCTTCCCCATCCAAAACACACACACAAGGACACAGGTTTTACAGATAAAATGAGTACCAATAGATGCTTAAGGAAAGGGAGAGGCGAGTTACAAAAGAGATGCTCTGAGAGATCTGAAAGAGGTGGGTGGCGAAGCAATATTTTACTTTCATTTGTTGTTAATAGAATTTGTGGGGTGACTGTAATTAGGAGCTTGTTCTATATCTGTTTTAATCTGCAAGCTTTCTTTCCTGAAATTAAGTGTCTCTGAATCACTGTCCAGAAGCCTAGTTTATAGTAAGTAGCATAGTTTAGTGCCTTTTGATAAGTAAAGTTTATACAATATTTGTTTCATGTGGTGATGGTTGTTGGTAAGAAGTCATGTTGCCACTGCCTCATTCACTGTAGGTATCTATGCTGAGCCTTTAAACATATTTATCTTATTACTAGGTTACTATTCACATGACTCCTCTTATTTATGTTGTTTTGGTAATGTCTCATTAGCCCAATTAAAACTGTGTGATTAGTTGTTTGACATATTTCTCTAATTGCGTCTCTCTTCTGATATTATTCCTTATATAATATAATGAAATAAAATGACCTTTATGACTTTTAATGCACTTTTTTTGACGTTTCTCGACAAAGTTTGACGTGCTTTATGATTCATAGTCTGGAGGGAACATTGTTCATTGTGTACCTCTAAGTGATAAAGATTAGTAGAATTATTAAAGAAATGTTGCAGTTACATGTTTATGGAATGAAAGTACAATGAGAGGAGAGGGTTAGTTTTATTAATACTGTTTTTCTTCTTTTACCAGATTCTTCTGAATTATTTTGGAAACTATGTACCTAATGCATGGACACAGGATAATGGCTGCACTCTTTGTGAATTGGATACAATTGACTTATCTGCAGTAAATGTAAGTGGAATTGACTGTGTGTGAAATATGGTAATAAAAAGGACATTGTCGTGAAATATAGTGATTTTAAAAAAAGCACATTATTGTGTAGTTTCGACAATATGGTTGATAATGGATTTATAAAGCTAAAATATGATGATTCAGAAAATTGCTAGATTTTTTTATTTCTGAATTATTTTTGAAATCAAAGCCAGCTAATAATTGACCCCAATAAAAGGAGCTTGGTTGTTAATACTTAATAACTTTCTATGATTGGGTGTTCTAACCTGGTAGAAGCATTGAAGAAAAAATGGTTATAATGCTTCAGCATTTTTATTGATCAGTTTTATCTGCGCTTGATTTTTAAATTTGACTTAAAACTAATAATATATTATTGTATTACTAACAACTTTTTAAAGTATTTTACATATAGTAACTCTTTTAAACTTCATAAAATCTCTTAAGTAGATTGTACTATTGACTGAGTTTTATGATGAGAAAACTAATGTGTGTATAATTATATATAGATAGATAGATATAGATTAAGTAACTTGCTTAAAGCCATGTAATTTTTTGTGTGTTGGAGGTGAGATTTGAATATAGGCAGTCTGGCTCTAGACCCTATATTCTTGATTACTGCAATTTTGCCTGGATGTCTTGTACATATTATATGTCAGGCATGGTGCTATATATATATTATATATATATATATATATATAATTTCATAGAGAATTGTATCTATAGTATATTATTTTTACTTTGAGAGTAAACAAGCAATTGGAAATATTAATTATTTATAAAATATTTTTATGAGTCTATCTTCAGTCGACAACCAGATCAGTTTTAGGATATCCTATAGTGACAGTTTTCTTATAAAAAGTGTTCTTGTAACTTGTAAGATTATTATGTGTGTAGGCTTTAGGGATGGTTTTTGTCATTAAGGCAGATTCCTTCCTTCATTCACCATAAGTTCATTGAGTATCTACAGGATACCAGTTAAGTACAACTAATATAGACAAAAATAAAATTCCCAGTAATATAGTTCTAGTAACTAATCAAATACAAAATACTCTCACTATAAAACACTGTGTCTTCCGAATTAAATGGTTTCTATTCTGATCACTGTCTGAAAGGAGGATAAAGAGTTACTCATGTACATTTAGGAGCTTTTTAAATAGAGCCCTATTTTACTTGAAAATAAGATTTTTTATCCGGTCTTTCAAGTAACAAACTGAATATTTCCTATCTGGAAAGAGTGCCAGAATATTTTTGAATGAAGCTGCATCATGATTTTTAAAAATTCATCCTAATCTTTTTTGCAGGAAATAGTGTTGCTCTCTGGAGGGAGAGTTAATACTTTTTATCTGTTTCATTTACATAAACTTTCTGGTGCAAAATTAGAAAAATATTTATATTAAAATTTTTTATCTTATCTTTTTCCCATACAAGAGTAAGCTATTTTGTCTTACAGGCTGTTAAAACATACTAGAAAGGAAAACCATTCTATTACGCAAAACAAATTTCTTATGTATTTTATGTTTATTTACTATGCAATTGTTTTAAAAATAAAAATTATATAGGTAGTTAAGATCTCAGGCCTATCATATTTTTAGATGTGGGACATAGGCAAGGTTTTTTATGTGTAAAAATAATAGTGGCTATCTCAGAAGGTTAATAGGGTTGAATAAAATTTTATATATGTTATACATATATATATATATAATATGTATAATGATATTTTATATGTATAAATTTTATACATATACGAAGTGCTAAACCTTCAATAAATGTTAACTATTATTGCTGTTATCATTAGTATGTAAAAATGAACTTAGATTGATAATGGAGATGTAGTATATTGAAGCCCAAATTTATGTGTTCCGGGTTGCTTAACTTCTCGAAATCCCATTTTTTTTCCCATGTAAATTTGCTTATAATAACTTTTAAGGTTATTCTGAAATTTAAATGAAATACATGATCTCATTTAGTAAGGGAGAGTTGTGTTACATTTTTTACTTTTTCCCCTATTAGATTTAGAACTCCTAGAGGATAGCTATTCAGCTTCTTTAGTTGTTTGTGTCTGTTTATTCATTTAGTAATAAATGTTTAGGTAAATTAATTGATAAAGAGGTACAACTGTATACAAGGTATACTTCAAAACAAGCAAATATTATAAGTTATAATTCAGATAACAAAGGGACATGTGAAGTACCATGTGTGAAAAGATGGGGAGAGGTACCTAATTCAGCATTTAACATACATGGGTTTTAAAAAATATTTAATCCTTAAATTCAGTCTTTAAAAATTGATTTTAAAAAGAAAGGCATTATAAAGAAGTCTTTCTATAATTCTGGTAATAACACAATATATGGTCATTTATTTATGTTTTTGACTTCCTCAACCATTTGTAATGATATTTTTTCTTATGTTTGCTATAAAACAAAGGTCTATCCAAATGTAACAATAGGTGTTTTTATTGAACAACCAACCCCTTTCCTATCTCGATTTCTGGATGTGTTGTTGACACTGGATTACCCTAAAGAAGCACTTAAAGTCTTTATTCATAACAAAGTAAGTATTTGAGAAATAAATATTTTATATGAAAAGTATTTTATTTTTTTTATTTTCTTTGGAAATTTTTTTTTGTTTATTTTTGTCAAAAAAAATCCATTGGGCTAAATTAAGTAGGGGATTTTCGGAATAGTTACTGGCCTGCATTTTTAGGACCTGATGATTTTAGAGTCTAAAACTGGTATAATATTGGGATGAGCCCCATGAAACTGCCAGTTTTGTAGATCAAAAATGGTTGAGTATCAGCTATTTCCTATGGCTCAATTTAATGTATAATGAAAAAATGTCAAAGGACCATATATTCCTTTGCCTTTGGGTTAGTTCTGGTACTTATGGTAATGCCATAACATGAGAACTTGAAATAACTTCCAGATAGAGTATTCTTTTGATTAATTACACAATGTCATGCTCCTCCCCAAGCAGTTTGATCTTATCATTTCCTTCAGAAATATTCAGAGCCTCCCAAACACCTCCCACATATAATCTAAACATAAAGATTTTTTTTCAGTATTTTTCCATTTAATTGTGTCTTTCCTGTTAAAACAGTTGGTATTTAAGATCATCTAGAAAAACTCAATAGCTATGAAGTATATTATATTCTCTTTTCTGTCTTAATACTTTTTATTTACCAGTGTTATTTATTCCTAATGTACATCAGCTTATCATTCGCCTTTTCCAGAAAATATTTTAAATTTACAGAAAATCAGCTAAAATAAGTTTAATAGGTTGGATTATTGAGCATTTATAAAGTGTTTTGTTTTTATGTATTCTTTTATTTATACCTTTCCTCCTTTTTTAGGACCTAAAACTCTTTGATGGCCAGAGTTTTTCTTTTACTTAAAATTAACTCTATGTAGCTTTTTTTGTGATTAGTTTTAACAGGCTATACAAAGCTTTCAAAAATAAGGAGACGATACATTAAAAGCTCTGAAATGCTCTAATGATGGAGACGGATAATCTTATCAAAATTTTAGCACAGTCTAATCATGCTAATTCGATGACTTTTATGTCCCATCAATAAAATTTTGTTAAACACTTTTTTGTAAAAAAAAAAAAAGTATGTGACGAATTTTTTTTCTGTCTGGCTTCACGGAATATAGTAATATTTATTTTATAGAGTGATTATTTATAACTTAGTTTAATATCTATTAGGTTTAATAGACATTTTTCATGGATATTTTATAACACATGTCTAAGATACTTAGGCCATGAGCTATTTATGTGCCGCCTGATACATTTTATAGCACCCAGGATTTTAAATAGTTATGCAAGGACCTGTCTAAGAGTGGATGTTAAAAGAATTTTGAAGTATCTTCTCTTTAGAAAATATTGATATGTATCTATTTTAGATTTTCACATGACATTTAGGTGATACTTAAATATCACCTATTTTGGTTATCATTTTGTCTGTAATTGAGTGACTATGTGAACTATGGACTTCACAACTTTGAATATGAATCTATCCTTAGATATGAATATTTCAGTCATTTTAATGTCTTATTTTCTCACTAATTTTTTATGTTTAAATATGTTACAGGAAGTTTATCATGAAAAGGACATCAAGGTATTTTTTGATAAAGCTAAACATGAAATCAGTACTATAAAAATAGTAGGACCAGAAGAAAATCTAAGTCAAGCTGAAGCCAGAAACATGGGAATGTACGTTTTAATAAATTTAAACTATTTTTACTAAAGAAACTTTAAGAAAAAACAACTTTTCTTAAAAATTAGTACCTAAACTTGGATGTCGCCACTATGTGTCCATGTACGTTTGTGCATGTGTGCAAACATCTTAGACTCTATCTATGTTTGTATGTACTTATGTGTAAAGGGTCATGGAAGTTATTTACATTTTTCCTTTAATGGCTAAGAGTCTGCATGTTTATTCAAACTATTAATTGAACTTCAGATCAAGATTTAAAAAACACTCAAACAAATGAATAGTATGAATTATATAAGCAGTGATTTAAATGTTTGCAATTTGAAGGTTGTATGTGGTAAAAATGTGTATTTTAGACTGATGGAGAAAATGGGTATTCCTACTTTCTAGTTAGCTACCGATCTAGAAAATTCTGTAACAGGAGAAATATTTTTGGTCCTTTATTTAGCCCCTTTAATACTTCAGACGGATTACTAATAAAATTCTCATAGTAATATAGCAATCTTTTATTCAGTAAATGTTAATTGAATATGCCAGGCAGTGATTTAAGAGCTGCTGATTAAAAGGTAAATAAGTCTTGGTGACTTCTCATTGGAAGATGTTCTTGTGCTGTGAAAGCTTAGAGCCCCGTGTGTTGGATACCCTGGTGTCAGGGTTAAAGGAATAGGAGGGAAAACAGGCCACAGAAAAACCAAACAAATGTTTTCACTTATGCTTCCATAACTTATTTATTGGAGAATCCTTGGGTCCTTATTCAAACTTATTTTTTGTTAAATTATTTGTATGGTTTTTACAAACTTTCCTGCCTGTTGTCCCATTCGTCAGTTGCTTAAGAAACAAACATGGTATGGATATACACGCTGACAGTGGTTGAGAGTAATAACTGGGAGCCCAGAAAGAGAGAACCTCAAATGTAGAAACCATAATACTTGGAACTATTTCAGATATCACAAGTAGTTCATTCCTTGGTGTGCCTGATAATAGCACTACAGACATTACCAGGAAAAGATAACAACATAGTCAGTGTCCCTGATGAGATGCAGGGGAATAACTATCTTAGAAAGAATCCCATGCAAATCAAGTTCAAAAAGTATTATTATCTCGAGTCATTCACTTGTATCTCCAAGATTCACTTAAAACAGAGTTATTGGATATACAAGATTTTTCAGTGCATGTGTGTACACAGAAACATTTTGATTTGCGAAAAAATAGTTGTTAATAAATTCATTGGGGTAAATCATTTTCCCCTTTTAGAAAAGATTTAATGCTAAATTATAAATTGCCATTCTAACTTGATGTTTTATGCCTTAAGATATTTAGTGGCTGAAAATATATTTCACCTGGCCTAAAATTTTTAGTGTTGATTTACCTGTGAACATCTGTGTTGCTAAATTGACCATTTTGAAATTTAAGAGAATATCGATCCTTTTTGATATTTCTTACTATTTGATTAGAAAACTATATTAGAGTAACCCTTTTTTATGTATAAGCTTATGTTAACATTTTTCAATAGAAAATATTTATTTTATCTAATTCTTATTTTGTTTCTTTTTTGATGTCAGGGATTTTTGCCGTCAAGATAAGAACTGTGATTACTACTTTAGTGTAGATGCAGATGTGGTTCTGACAAACCCAAGGACTTTAAAAATTTTGATTGAACAAAACAGGTACTGTATAAAGTTTAATGTCAATTCATTTTTTTTAATGGTTATCATTTTCTTCATCTATGTGGACACACTAAAATGACTTATCAGTGGAATAAATAGGAGCAAATTGAGGGAATTAACATTATTTACTACACCTTTTAAACTTTCAATTCTAATTAATTAGTTTTGTTTTAAATGAAGCAAATAGAAAACAATGTGATGAATATTAGAAGTATTTAGTATTAGTGACAATCAGAAATATGATGTTTGTCAATTTTAGTAGGCCTATTTTTATAGTTAAAGCTAGATGAAATTATGATATAGCTGATACTAGTAAAATTTGGAATTGTTTGATTCTCTCTAAATATTTTTAAAGTAGAATTTTATAAAAGTTTTGACCTAAAAAGTTACTGCAAACAGAGTTGTAGTTCTTAGAATTTGAAAGAAACTTCAAAGACACAAATTATTTCACAGCCAGATCTGTACTGAACTAATTATCACTGTACTTGCTTTCATTTAACTGAATTGAAATGGAAAAAAAGACACCATCTATACCAGCTTATAATGATATTAAATCTTCACTTATTAATACTACTGCTACTACTAATAGTAATTATTATTAATGCTTCTACTAATAGCCTACCTTTAATGAATGCTTGAGTGCCAGGTATTGTTTTAAGTATGTTTACATGTATTAACTCAGTTATTTCTCATGACAGAATGGTTAGCAGTGAAATGTTAGAATTACTTTTTATTTTGCTGAATAAAATGTATGAAAAATCTATTATGCTCTGCTAACCCACTCTATGTATAATATGATTTGTCAATTTGACAATTCAGTTATTACTTCAAAATCTAAGACATCTCAGTATTTATCTATATACAGTCCCACTATACAACTATCAATAGATACATATGCATCTAAGATAACTATAAATTGCAGATAATTTTTCAAAACATATGAATAAAGGTTAATCATTAGGCAAGGAAAAGCATATGAGATAGAATTCTAATTTATAATTCTTAAAACCTACTGGAATTCAGTAATGTTTTCTTAAATTTGCAGTGTTAATTGCCTCTTAATTTGATTTAAATTCAATATTATATAATGTATATATGCTTCTAATAATATTTAGATGTTTTTATTATATATACTTTGATAGACACTTATTAATTATTCTAATAGTAAATTATTTAATGAATTTATACTAAATATTTAACATATATCCCTCTTAATATCAATCTAATGTTTCAAATCTTGTAAAATATAAAAATTTCTCTCAAGTAATTCAAATGCCATCTGGGGCCCTTGCCCCTTGAAGAGCCAATAAAACTTAGGTTATTTCTCCAATTCCATACATTTCTGTTAATTGTCAAAAGATTAGATTAATATAATATGCTTCTGTATCCAAGCATGTAGTTTTCATAAAGAATTTACATATACCAAGACTGTTGCAAGATTTAGTGGACTTGACTGAAGGTTTAGAGGGGCAAG
>NW_011888878.1:3125152-3142502 GCF_000151845.1 Pteropus vampyrus
CTACTGGAATTCAGTAATGTTTTCTTAAATTTGCAGTGTTAATTGCCTCTTAATTTGATTTAAATTCAATATTATATAATGTATATATGCTTCTAATAATATTTAGATGTTTTTATTATATATACTTTGATAGACACTTATTAATTATTCTAATAGTAAATTATTTAATGAATTTATACTAAATATTTAACATATATCCCTCTTAATATCAATCTAATGTTTCAAATCTTGTAAAATATAAAAATTTCTCTCAAGTAATTCAAATGCCATCTGGGGCCCTTGCCCCTTGAAGAGCCAATAAAACTTAGGTTATTTCTCCAATTCCATACATTTCTGTTAATTGTCAAAAGATTAGATTAATATAATATGCTTCTGTATCCAAGCATGTAGTTTTCATAAAGAATTTACATATACCAAGACTGTTGCAAGATTTAGTGGACTTGACTGAAGGTTTAGAGGGGCAAGAGGTGGCCCACAACTTAGGGCATATAGCTTTCTAGCACCTATCTCATCAGCTCCTTTTTCTCTCTCCTTTTCCTGTCTCTGTTATTTATTGCCTTGCTCCAAATTTTACTCCTTCAGTTATTTAGTGCAATTTATTGTCTCTCAGCTGCTGCTCTTGTATTTCCATACTTAAAAACAGTGAGGCGCACACAAAAGAAAAATTTTGATCTTCAACATTTCTTTGCCCATCCCTCTTCGGCAGGCAGCTGAGATTATAAATTACAAGATTTTTTTTCTCTTAAATATTTGATCTTGTCAGTTATTGACATCGAATTATCATTTCTTAAATTAACATAATATGTAGATTCTCTGTTATATCTATTATATCTATATCTAGATCTATCTATATCTATATATCTATATATCTATTTTAAACAAAACAAAATATGAGTGTTTCTGGTCAACATTTCATTTTAATAGGAACCAGGAAAAATAAACCAAAATCATTATTTTGCATGTTGTGTTTTTATAGATTGTTTTACTTTTCTATAAGTAAGAGAAAGGAGGGGCACACCTGCTCTTCACAAGATTGGTGTGTTGTAGAATAGGTTTTCTGTGGAGAATAATTGGTTCATAGACTTCTTGGAGGAGTTTTTCAAGCTTTTCTTAAATTGTGAGATACCACTGCAATGCACTTCATTTTTGAAGTAATTCTAGAGGAACTTCATACTTTGTTACCCTATTTGTGAAATGTTGACACATTATAAATTAGATTTCCTTAAGAAGAAATCTGACATGTTTTGCATATGTAACGGGCTTGTCTTAGAGGGGTTACTTTCCTGGTAGGTAGGTAGGCATTATGGCAGTTATCCTCTATTTTGTTCTCTAAAATAAAGGACCGAAAAATGTTTGGTGTTGCCAGGGCTAGCACAAACCATTTTAAAAGTTGTAACCAAAAAAAAAAAAAAAAAGGAAAGAAAGAAAGGAAAGGAAAGGAAAGGAAAGGAAAAGAAAGAAGGGAAGAAGGGAGGAAGGGAGGAAGGGGAAGGGAAAAGAAAAGAAAAGAAAAGAAAAGAAAGAAAGGAAACGTACTTTAAAGTAATTTATGACAACTTTAGGAAAACTGGCCTATTTATAAGTATTTCAGCCTATCATTCATTTTTTTTTTATTCAACAGATATTTATTGAATACTTCAATATACCATGGACTATGTCTTGCTAATAACAATGAAAATATTTGATTTCATATAATATAATTCCTGAAATATTTAAATAATTAAGATAGTTTCACTTTTTGTATATAAGGGACTTTTAAAAGTCATTTTTAAACTTTCAATCGCATTTTCAATTTTTTGTTCCTCTTTAAGCAATGTTACTGAAAACCAGCAGTGTACTTAACAAAAAGTGTTTTCTCTATTTTATTTTGCTTTTAGTTTTTTGGACTAACTACATGTATGTTAAATGAACTTTATTGTTTTATGTGTCATGTTAAGCCCAAAACACATAATTCTGTAGTAATTTAAAAATAAATAATTACCTACATTTTTTTTCTCTCTTTAGAAAGATCATTGCCCCTCTTGTAACTCGTCATGGAAAGCTTTGGTCCAACTTCTGGGGAGCATTGAGTCCTGATGGATACTATGCTCGATCAGAAGATTATGTGGATATTGTTCAAGGGAATAGAATGTAAGTTACTTAATTTAATTTTTCAACATAAAATATCATGATCTAAAGACGTGGTCTTGTTAATATTACTTGAATTTTTTTACTATTATCTTTTTTCTTTATGTTTAATGAAAATTTGGAAACTTGAACATTTGGGATCCTGAAATACTAGTGCAAATTAGTATTTTATAAAACAAAGTTTTTAGTTTTAAATATTCAAAAGAACAAACTCACTGTTGTGGGAAATACTAAGAGACAATATATGGTTACTATAGGTAGCCCATCTTAGTTTGTTAGAAGAGTAATAATATTCTTTAGTTAAAAGTTTAGAAAGGGAATTAGCTTATATATTTAGTGGCCGGGATGAAAATTGTTTTGATAGCTTTTAAAACTTATAAATGAGCAAACAAAAGTAACACTAAGAATCAAAGCCTTCTAACATTTCCTATTTTAAGAGTTTCTTGTGTAAAATAACAAATATTCTGCTTTAAAGATAAGTTTCTTCACCAATATCTGATATTAATTTCTAGAGTTAGAAACAAATATACTTATTGCAAAGTGTGTGTATGATTGATATTTTTTAAACTAAAAAGTAATCACAGTTGAAATAATGTTTTTTATTAAGGAAATATTAGGGAAGAATGTCACTTTTTTTTTTTATGTAGACAATAGACCAGAGTGACTGAGATGTTAAGTGCTTTGCCTAATTTCTCAGACATCAGTCCAGTTAAAAAGAGAAAACATTCTTTTGTGACTAAAAACATGTGCCCTTAAATTTAGAAAAAAAATCATGTGCTTCTTGTTGAAGAATTGAGCAGTAAAAAGATGTTTTGTTTGTGAAAATAGTAATAAGTGTGAAAATAGTAAGTCAGTATGAATGATCTAAATATGATAAAGACTTTTGTTGCAATTAAGAAGCATGATAGCTGAGAAAACCCTATTAAGATAGTATTCTGTAGTTTCAAAATGCTTATATTGTCTCTGAGATGATTTGTGTAGACTATATACCTGATATTATCTGTGGGTATAGCAGAAATAAGAGTTCACAGAAGTAGAATAGAGAATTCATGATTCATTTAAGTTGCTGTAGGCACTGGTGATTTTCTGTCCAATCTCTTGTCTAAAGTGTAAGGAAAATAATAAGGTAGAGGTTCTTGTTCTAATTAATACAAGAATACAGTTAATGTACAAAATCTGCTTGAAGGAATGGCATCTTCTGACATATGTGTGTGTGTCTTTACCTTCAAAAGTGCAGCACTACGTACTCTGCCAGTGATTAATTTCTGAATTCAGGTGCTACACTGTATACTTTTTATGACCACTTGTTTTTAGTAAAACAAAATGATATATTCCTTTTAATATCTAACTACATTGCCTTTGTTAAGATCTTCCCTTTCTGTTCTCTAAAAGCAACAGGCATATTTCTTCAGGTGAAACCTTATACTGTTCTTAAGAAGTGAGTCATGTTCAAAGTGAGGAGACAGATCCATGGGAACAAATGATGGATGAAATAATGTGCCTCCCAACACTCATGTTCTTTTGGCCATATTTTTCATATCTTCTTTGTATTTATTTTTATTTTTACTTATTTTTATTTTTTTTTAGGCGAGGCAACCCTTGGTTGACCTCACAGATTGCAAAGACCTTGTCAGCTTACAATCCCTTATTTTTTATTTTTTATTTTTTATGCCTACAGCACCTGGTCTTCCTAGGTGGTCTCCCATCCAAGTACTAACCAGGCCCGACCCTGCTTAGCTTCTGAGATCAGAAGGGATTTGGCTTGTTCAGAGTGGCATGATTGTAGACCATATCTTGCTTTTAATACAATAATTTTAGATGGCTTAATGAATATCGAGAAAATATATTTTAGGAGAATTTTAGGCTATATTCAGTGGTATGCTGATAAATGTATAACAACAGGTTCTTGGGATCGGAGGTGCCCTGATTTGCAGTGTTTGCCAATTTTTGTGGTGTAAATACTTCTGCCATGGCTGATTTCAAGCTTCTAATGTGAAATCAGTAAGCGTAGACTTGAGAAGTGAAGCTACAAGTCATCTCTGGGGAGCAAGTGTAAGCTGGCCTTAGCAAACCACCAGTTGTATGTGATTATTTTTGCTATCAAACTGCTTAATCTTAAATGGAAACACCTTCTGTACAACAGAATATTATACTGTAACTGTAACAATTGAGAGATGACAGCCAAAATACCAGATATCAATAAAATTTATCTAGGAAGATAGTGATTTATCTCATAAAATGTAGTGGATACCAAATAGTGTCATCTATATATGTATTTCATATGTGTGTATACACACACACATACATATGTCAAATATTAAATATGCTTGCATTTGCATGTAATTTGATTCAATAAATTATGTATACAAAATTTAAAAACTACAAGGCACTTATTTTTAAAACATAAAAACAAAACTGTTTTGTATTTGTGTTATTTTGGAATGTGTTTTCTTTACTTTCAGAGGGATATGGAATGTCCCGTACATGGCTAATGTCTACTTAATTAAAGGAAAGACGCTCCGATCAGAGATGAATGGAAGGAACTATTTTGTTCGAGATAAACTGGATCCTGATATGGCTCTTTGCCGAAATGCTAGAGAAATGGTAGGGTATAAAATGATGGCTTGCTTGATGTTCTTATAAGATGGCTTGCTTTTCCAGTTGATGTGTCATTGTCTTTTGATGCTCTTTTTCTTTCTAATTGTAAAGACTTGCCATTTTTTTTGATTCTCTGTTGAAAAATTGGAAACAGTTATGAAGAATAATTTGTGAATAATTACCTATAGAAACATTTGAAAAGTGTTAGGTTGGTTCTTAGACTTACTCATAAGCAACAGTGAGATTTCAATAATAAACGTGAATTTATTAGAAGTCAGCTTTTCTTTTTTAAGAATTAGTCTTCTATTTGAAATTCTGTAGTAAAAATTTGCACTAATTAAAATTAATTTGGTAAACCCTGGATGAAATGACTGTACATTTAAGAACACACTTTTGTTCTTAAAATCAATGTCCATGCTTTCTTTGTCATTATTAACTCCATACTTTTAAAAAGCAGGTTCTTTACCACTAAATTAAGAGAAGGAATGAGATAAGTAGTATGTTTAATCTATGTAGAAAATTAATGATACATTGCTATTCTACAAATATACTCTTATTACAAAACTTAAATGACTGTAGAAAATAATTTATTTTTCAAAATGTATAAATATGTATTAAAACATATTGATATGTTTTTCTGTTTTATAAAGGATTGGATTATCTTATTCCAATTTATGTAAGCAAATGTGATTTTGGGAAAAATCAGAAAAGTTGGCAAGTGTTTTTTTTATTAGTTTATTAAGGCATGTGTTTGAGTATGTTTGTTTTTTCTATAAACCTATGTGCATTGTTATGTCGAATATCCTCAAAACCTGTATTGTAATTTGTGCTCATGTTTGACTAATTTGACTCAACAGCACATCCTGGAATGGCCTCTCTTACACACGTTTTCTCTTTTGCCTTAATTTTGTTTCTAATGAAAGTTCTACTAAGGAATGAGCTTGGATTTATGTTTGACCGGAAAAAAAAAAAAACAGAAGCGGCTGGAGTTATCTTTGCGTGCGCTATAAGCTTTGCTTGTTCTGCATGTTGTCTGTGAAGGACATTTCAGAATGTCAGCTTTTTATCAGAGGCTGCTATTTTTATTTACCTAAGAATACCTGAGAGAGTGGGTGTGCAGGTCAACTTACCCAATGCTTCTCTTCATTTTAGACATTACAAAGGGAAAAAGACTCCCCTACTCCGGAAACATTCCAAATGCTCAGCCCCCCAAAGGTGTTCTTTTTATTTATTTTTATTTATTTTTATTTATTTGATTAATGCTAGTATGGTATATTGCCTAGCAGTAATATTTCTTTGAGTCTTTTTTCCATTTAGCTTGGTAAATTGTTGGTATTTATTGGTTTTGATTCTGCATATATATGTGTAAATTTTGTGTATTGGGGATTGGGTATTGTGTGATAGTCAAACTTAGTTCTTTGGGATGATTTATACTTTATGATTGGTAGACGAGAAAGTAAAACCCAAGTTCCTTTACTAGTTTTTCTTGTTTTAAGGAAGAGAGGTAGGAGTAAGTATAAAGTACATCTTGATAAAAATGAGGTTTGGGCACTCTTCATTAATTTTTTTTTATTATTAATAACTAATCCTTTTACTATTAAAACAGGTACAAAAAGAAACAACCTTACCTTAGTAATGTTTGCCACATTTTTTTGGTTTGGAACAAGGATGTGAGACTGATTTTCTTTAGCTGCCTTGTAATGCATGAATAATTTCTGTGTTCTGTTTTTAAACATTAGGGCAATAAGAATAAAATAGGCTGATGAAGTAATATTGACATTTGAATTCTTGTTTAAAAATGTGATGTGTTCTTTGAAAGGAAAAGAAGCCAAAAGAGGTACAATTAATTGCACTTTGGTGTCTCAAAAATATTTCTGCTTTCAAACAGGATTTTTTTCCCTGATGTCTACTTCTAGGATCAATGAGAAAGGGATTAAAAAAAAGTCCATTCTTCCTCTTCTCTTTTTTCAGTTGAGTGTCAGTGCTATCAGTTTTGTGTGGTGTCAGTTCAAAATTAATCAAAATTGTATTTCATTTTCAATCATGCATGTTTTATATGAAAAATAAAAATGCATGTTCATGAATGAAAATATAAAAGTTGAAATTAATATTTCATATATTTTTCCTGCTTATATATATTTTCTTGTACTTCAAGGTTGTTAATACTATTTTTTTTTTGGCATATAGGGCGTATTTATGTACATTTCTAATAGACATGAATTTGGAAGACTATTATCAACTGCTAATTACAATACTTCCCATTATAACAATGACCTCTGGCAGATTTTTGAAAATCCTGTGGTATGTATTTCATACTCAATATATTACTTATTTTCCTATAACTCTAAATAAATTGGGTTAATAATATGAAAATGTAAAAGGCTTTAAAATATTTTTTATATTATATCATTTTAAAAAAGATAATTTTATATCATGTCTATAAAGTAGATCTAAATTTGACTAAGAACTCTTTTTTTTTTATTAAGACATATATTAGGTTTGGGGAAGGGAATTATCAGTTTCTTTTATTTCTCCCAGAATTTTAACTTATATATTCAAAAGCATCATCAAATTTTTAATCACAATTTCAGAAAAAATGTTTACAAGTAATTCACATATGACAATCTTATATTTTGAATTTCAAGAAGAAAATTCAAGAAGTCAGTTTGGCAAAATACATTGATTTTATCATTTTGTATATTTTTCATAACAATTTTGTTAATGTATACCAGAGATAGCTAGACAAAATTGCAGAGTAAGTGGATTCAGCATATGAAGAAAGTCTTAGTTGAGGAAACTATTTTAAAAGTCTAAAATTATTCCTTTTTAAAAAAATTTGAATCATACAGGAATTAACTGCTTTTTTATATTACTAGTCAAATGGTACATTTATTCAAAGGAAAATACTCTCTTGAATAATCATCTCTGTAATACTACCATTTAAAGTTTTGCCCTTGCCAATAATAAAAGTTTTAAATTACAAAGACTTAATCCACCTGGTCAGAATTCTTTTATTTTGTAGGAGTAGTTGATATCCGGGAATAATAAATTTAATGATTTCTGAATACTCTGTTGAATAGAAAAAGATTATCTTATATCTTGTGACATTTTTGTATTTTAAAAGTACCTTTGGTCCATTTTAGCTGTATTCTTCATCTTTCACAGGAGTAGAATTGAAAAGAGGCTTTTTTAAATGGTAAGGGTGGAATTACATGTTTTACTTTAGTGCTGAATCTCTTGGCATTTTGGATAGAATTTAATTTCTTAGGTAATATTAGCTTCCTGAAAAATTCCAAATTATATCCTGAATTGTAGATGTTTGTGTAAGAATTCAAGTCTTTGGAGAGTTTGCAATGAAAATATCAGAAGTAAGTTGGAACTGCTTTTCTTTCCATGGCTTTGCTTTGTTTTTTTTTTTTTGGAAATTAGCCTTATCTATATGCATTATGAGGGGTATCCCACAGAGGAATATTTAATAGTCCCGTTATCAGAACTTCTAAGAAATTAAATGAATGAGGTTACAGTTTATTCAGTGATGCTTGAAACGTGGTCTAAAATGCAAAATATTAATGAACTAATGTAAAATCTTAGGGGCTTTTTTCTTTTAACCAGTAATGATGCATAGGAAAAAATACTTAGAGATTCTGAAATGTTATGAATGATTATTTACTTCTAATTTTTCCCCATATTTTGGAATCAGAAAACTAATCAGTATTAGAGGGAATAATGAGATAATACAGTAATTTGACCCTTATAATTATATGCTACGTATTATTTATTAAAAAAAAATAAGATAGCTTTTGTTCTCTATATCAGAAATATCTGAGCTACATATAAGCAGAGATATGCAAAACTAAGAATGGCATAAAGTTATCAGGGTCCCTCTGAAATCTGTCCTCAAAAGATGTATTTCAGACAAATATTTTTTGAAACATATTTTGATTGAAATTATTTTGAATCTATCTGTACCTCAGTTCTTCCTTGCTAGCTCCCTATATTTGTATTTGTAAAGAGAAATTTAAGAATTTTGTTAAACAATCTAAATACATTTAAGAAGAGATATTTTTAGATACTAAATCTAAAATAAATTCCATATTTTAATGTATACCCTCTAAATATTGAAATTTTAAATAAAACATTCGACCCAGGAAAAAAATTCCTTAGCCAATGTTGACAAAAATTGACGTATCTTAGTGTGTGGTTTATGTGTCAGAGATTGGTCAAAGAGAAGAATCAGGTTCATTAATTAGCATAAAGAGGATCTATTTTTTTAAAATATATAATCCCATATCTTAATTTTAGTAAATAAAAGAAGTGTATTAGTAACCGTATGATCATTCTTTGATAAATATTAAAAACTGAAGTGAAGCCAGAAATTTTAAATACATTTTTAAAATCAAAGTTATTTTAGAGTAATTCTCTTTATTATAAATAAGACCCAAGTTTAATTTATTTGCTAATTAGTATTTACTAATATTTGTTAATAGGATTTTGTTATTCAGTTTTAAATACATATTTATCTATTATGTGTATATGTGTAAGATACCGTATACAATCTAATTATAAGATTACTCAAAATTTTAAATCCTGTGGCATAAAACTTCATAAATGAAAGTTTTTTGTCTCAAAGATAAGAGCATACGCAATGAGGCAAAGATTAAAAAACATAAACTGTGGTTTCTGAGAATTCTTATTTTGTCCATGACACATGATCATTTATAAGTTGTTTGAGCAATTTCTAAAATGCATATGCTTTTATTTTTGTATTAAAATACTTGTACAAATGTATTTGCTTTAATCTATACAATTGATTTTTTTTTTGGTAGGACTGGAAGGAAAAGTATATAAACCGCGATTATTCAAAAATTTTCACTGAAAATATAGTTGAACAGGTTTGTATTAATAATTACTATGATAGATCATTTTTGCTGTAGTTTCCATAAGGGAATATTACTATGATACTGCTTTAGCAGAGGATGTTGTAAAAGTGGAGAAACTATCCTTTAGGTAAAATTCATATGGCTTAACCAGTTTTATAGCCTTAAGGGTCATATAGTTGTAAAAATGTAGAACATGGAGATTAACAATAATTTTAAGATCATAGCTTTCTTAAACCACTAAAAATAAGGAACCATTGGCAGATCTCTGATGTAGGTCTCTTTCAATGAAAGTTTACCTGAAAGAACTTGGCCTTCAAGAATCTTTTCTCAGGTCTTTTAAAAAATGAACTCTATTTTAGATTGGTATTCCAAACTATTGCTAATACCTTATTTTCAGAGAATGTAAAACATCTTCAATTCTGAGATATCCCATTATTTTGTGTACTGTAAGAAAAAAAATACTGCCAATTAAACTTTGACTAGTGTTTTCTAGTCATTTAGAATTTTTTTATTTTATCATATTGAAAGACTTATTTTAGACTTATTAAGGCATAGATATATGTTCTGATGGACTCATTTCTATGTCAAATCAGTGTAAATAATTTTAAACGACATTTCAAGAGCAAGTCAGTTCAGGAAGTGCAACAGCAACTAAATGCATGCGTGCATATGCATACACAGACACAGACAGACAGACACACACACACGTATACACACACACGGTGAGGACAGAATGAAAGTTTAATCAAATGTATATACATGCGCTATGGCATTACAGCTACATCACAATGGCTGCTTGGCTGACCATGACTTTAAGACTTGTATTGATTTCATTGATGTTAAAATGTAATAAAAAAATTAAAAAATAACGTCTTAGAAAGTGTTAAAAAAACAAAACCAGAAAAGTAGTATTGTTTATAATAGTAATGTCAATGATGTTGGAAAACTTCTTAAAAAGGACATCTAAGTGAGATGAATATTGATTATTCTGTCCTATTACTTCCGAAATGCTGGTTTTTAGTTAAAAGACATAAAATGTTATCCTCTTAATGTTAATGCCATATTTTATAGCCTTGTCCAGATGTCTTTTGGTTTCCCATATTTTCTGAAAAAGCCTGTGATGAATTGGTGGAAGAAATGGAGCATTATGGCCAGTGGTCTGGAGGCAAACATCATGTAAGTTGTAATTTCACACAGAAAACTAAAATGGGGGGGGGGGTGCAGGAGAACTTTGTTTTTAGTGTAATTCTACCACTAATTAGTGTTTAACATTGGATCTGTCTGGGCCTCAGCTTCTCATTTATGCATGTAATTACCTTGGATGGCAGTGTTCCCAGGCTGAAAATGATAAGGAATATATATGTCTTTATTGTGTGATGCTGCTCTTCTTCAAGGCCACTTTTTATTCTTTGCATTTTTACAGTGAGCTGTAGTGAAAATACTATGACAAAGTTTATCTGGAGTTGATTGTCAAAACTATTTTTTTGTATAAACATGAAGATTCCCTTTGAATAAGTGCCTTCAGTGTAATTTGGTTTTGCATTTACATTCAGTGTCAAAGACTTGGCAGGAAGTTTTACTATTGGTGGTTCAATGTGTTTCTTTTCCTC
Organism: Pteropus vampyrus; assembly: GCF_000151845.1. NCBI lineage: Eukaryota > Metazoa > Chordata > Mammalia > Chiroptera > Pteropodidae > Pteropus > Pteropus vampyrus. Next base: position 3,136,368 of record NW_011888878.1, read on the forward strand.
TGAGAACCTACAGATGCCAGCTCCTTAACAATACCAAGAAATTTAAGTGGAATACTCTGGAATATTACTATTTCTGCTTAATTATATACTCAGCTAGTTAGCTGATCAGGGAGACAAGTTGAAAGTGTGATGAAGTACTTGAAGTCAGCAGATTGCAGGCAGGATAATGAAAATCTACTGTGGGAGGACCTTTGGGTGCCACAGAGTAGAAGTGAGGAACAGAGCAGGCAAAGCTATTTCAGTGGTAGATAATCCAGAGGGCTGATAAACACAATCTATGCCTATCAACAGCTAAGACTGCCTAAAGAGTCACTATAAAAAAATTCGTGTTTTTAGGGGGCTTGGGAGGGCTTTGGAAATCAATCTTATTTACTTTATAGTTAGACCTCACATATAAATTTGTAAAAAATGATATCAATGGAATCACTTTAAAATGGAATCGTAGCTGCCATCCCAGAGAAACTGCCTTGCACACCTCACTTCTCAGATCATTAGACTGTTAAAACAAGACAAAATAACCTTTGGACTGGACCTAACAGCAGCCTTATATACCAGACAACTGTGTGTAAAGATAACAAGAAAGCAGATATTATGACTACCTGGACTGAAAATTTACCAATATTGTTTAGAATTAGCATCACTGTTTTAGGTTATCTGCAGCTATAAAATTCTTTCCTTCTATTGATGTAATTGTTCCCCTTCCCTTTCTTATAAATAAATACCCCTTGTATTTGCCTCCTAATCTGAACACTATTTGCATTTCTGCCTGAATCAGTCCTTTCCTAATAGCTATTCTTTTGGATCCCAAATAAACACTTGTTGCCTCTTTCTTTGGCCTTTTGTTTTTAGGTTAACATTAAATAAGTAGGAAAGGAGTAGCCAACTCTGCAATACTTCGCTTCATCATGATATATTTGCAAAGCCATGTTACCTCAGTTATTTTATAGTTTTTCAATTAAAACAGATAGTACACCATAAACAACTATTATTTTTTTGTCTATTGTAATCTTGTGATTGAAAAAAAAATCTAAGATCATATAAATGTGAATTGCACGTGGACTACAATTTATGATGTCATTAATGTTGTTTCTAGGATAGCCGTATTTCTGGTGGTTATGAAAATGTCCCAACTGATGATATCCACATGAAACAAATTGATCTGGAGAATGTATGGCTTCATTTTATCCGGGAGTTTATTGCACCTGTTACACTGAAGGTCTTTGCAGGCTATTATACAAAGGTAGTTATCCTCCTGTACCTCTTGCATAGTAGTTATCCTCCTGTACCTCTTGCATACTTCCTCCCAATTTTTACGCAAATATGCTGTTTATGTTTTTACTGATAAGAAAAACCATTGGTTTACTTTGCATTTTTAGGGGTTTGCATTACTGAATTTTGTGGTAAAATACTCCCCTGATAGACAGCGTTCTCTTCGCCCTCATCACGATGCTTCTACATTTACCATCAACATTGCACTCAATAATGTGGGAGAAGATTTTCAGGTAATTATGGTTTTATTTTTTACATTTTAAAAAAGCAATATGTCATTATAGACTTTTACGCTATATTTTTTTAAGATTCTGCTTACATGACATAATTTGAATTTTGCCAGTAATAAAAAAGTTAAACAAAATGGACTGATACATTTATTTGTTACATCTCTTTTAGGGAGGTGGATGCAAATTCCTAAGGTACAATTGCTCTATTGAATCACCAAGAAAAGGCTGGAGCTTCATGCATCCAGGGAGACTCACACATTTGCATGAAGGACTTCCTGTTAAAAATGGAACACGATACATTGCAGTGTCATTTATAGATCCCTAAGTTATTTACTTTTCATTGAATTGACATTTCTTTGGAATGGATGACTGGTATGAACATATCTTTGAAGTTGTGCTTGAGAAGATGAGAAGAATATTTAAATATTCCACAGAACAACCTAACTTTGGGCCAAACATTTGAAAAACTTTATAAAAAATTGTTTGATATTTCCTAATGTCTGCTCTGAGCCTTAAAACACAGATTGAAGAAGAAAGGAAAAAAGTAAACACAAATATTTATTTCTGTGCCTTATTGTCTTTGAGAATAATGAGAATTTTCTGAATTTGTGTTTCAGTTGATAAAATATTCAGGTACAAATGTACAAGCAACAAATGAGACTGGTAATATTTTATTTAACAAAAGCCTAAGAAGAATTTTATTTATCAACATATAGATGAAGTGAATATAAATGAAAATTGGCAATTTTTAAAATGTCGAAAAACTGGAATTCTAACTGAATTTGTGTGCAACTTATTGTGTAAGTACTTTTTGACCACCTATGCAAGTATGTTTTAAAGTATAGTTCCTGAAGGAATACAAAGAACAATATTACAGTTTTTTTTCCTTGAGAAAATTAGTATAAAATGCAATTAGGTGCATACCCAGTTGAAAACATTTTTGTTAAGATTGTTAGACAGACTTTTTTTTACATTTGTATTAGAAATCAAGCCCTGTGTTCCTTCAGATAAATTTTCCAAGGTAGATTATAGTAAATAGATACTAGATTTAGAAAAGCTTTCAAGCCTTTCCATTTCTTATTGACTTAAGATCACCAAGTGACCTTAAGTCAAAAAGGTTGTCGTTCTTTTAATTCTAGAAAATAATGAGGAAATTTTTTTCTTTGAGATTAGTAGTAGCATTTTGATTTTAAAAAATTAAGTACTTGAATTTTATATCAGGAAAATAAAGTTGGTGAGCCTTTCTTCCTTTTCGCCCTTTGTCTCCCTCTTTATGTTCTTTTTTGTGAGGGTTATCCTCTTTTTTGTCTTCCCAGCGTAGTCTCCATTTTATCCTTCTTACTCTTTTTATTACCTTCTCTTTATCACACTTTAGAATAATTTCCTAGCACAAAAAAATTTGTGACTTGATTTTTCACCATTTCTCTGAGTGAGGTTTAAATATCCTTATTGTAGCTACTGTTTTTAATTTAAAGGTTAAACTTGAAAAAAGTTCTAAGTCATGGTGCCAAAATTTATTTTTCTAACACTGTGTGTTAGAAAATTATGAAAAATAAAATAATTTAAAATAAGTTTCTGTTGTTTTATTTATTATTGGTGATTTGTCTTTAAAAGAGGATTATGATGGAGTAGCCTGAAAGAATATCTGGATATACTAGACAGTGATTTTTTTCTTGGTATATTTACTGATATAACAATGAAAACTCTATTTATTGAATTATAAATTGAATTGTAATATCTTCAGTATGAAAGTGACCAGGGATTTGATCTAACTTATTTTATAAGTGAGAAATTAGATACCAAAATATATTAATTAATTAATTATGATTATATTCAATATATATTTGTTTATTTGCTAGTGTTTTTCAAGTTCCTGTTTTGGCCCAGGCACTGTTCCAGGCACTGAGGATATGGTGATGAACAAGTTGTTATAATTACTGGGAGATGGACTTAGGAAATAAGGAAGCTGAGTTCTACCTCTTTTCTCTTCTATGGTGGTATTTAATACACAAGTCAAATTTCTACTCTTCGTCATCTTGGAGACATTTTCGTAAGAATTTGTGATTTATATTACTATACTTTAGGGATGGTATTCCAAATGCATAAAAACTGGTATGACTTGGATGCCAACTAATCAGAGCTGATTCTAGTTTAAAAAAACAGTTCTACCAGTGCAAAGTCAGCTTAATGTCCTTTGTGGTATATACTTTGGAGAAAAGACATCTACCAGATCCTAGTTCTTTTCAGTTGTAGTATACATGGATGGTGACCTATAATAACTATTTTAATCTCATGCCACCATGTTTCCAGAAATTGGATCAAGGTAGTCAACTGAGCACATTTTCTGACTTCCCACTCATCCCAGATTTCATGGAATGATATATTTACTTTTTAACAGGACAATTCATAACTAGTGAGGGAAAGTGAGAAATTCCCACAAGTAGATCAGAAAATTTGAGAGGGAAGACAGGCAGGGTTGGATGGATGGAGAAAGCTGCAGCTTAAAACACAGTCAGCTTTGGCAACCACCAATAAATCTGTTCTGTTTCCGTGAGTCAGTTCTTTTAGATTCTACATATAAATGAGATCATATAGTAATTTTCTTTCTCTCCATGGCTGATTTCACTTGGCATAACTCCCTCAAGGCTCAAATGGCAGTATTTTCTTTTTTATAGTTAAATAATATCTTTATGCACACACATTCTTAACACAATTAGGTTGTTTCCATGTCTTGGTTATTGTAAATAACGCTGTAATTAATATAGGGGTACAGATACCTTTTAGAGATAGTGATTTTGTTTTCTTCAGATATATACCCAGAAGTAGAATTGCTAGATCATCACATCATCGCTATTTTTAATTTTTTGAGGAAGTAAAATCTTTATCTATGGAAATATATTTGTGTATTTGTTTAACTTAAACAATAAAGTTAAAGAAAGGGAAGAATTCCCATAACTAATTTAATTTGATTAAAGTATGTTAATGTCAATATTAACACATATTTGCATGGGTACATGCATGTGTGCTTCTGTGTGTATGTATATTACCAAAAGCTTTAAATGCTCATCATGGTGGCATTTTTTTTCCCTAAGTCTTAGTGTGCACAGGAATTAACGTGAATATTTTCCCCTAATATGGATACTTTGGTAGTAGTCTAGTATATTAGTTTTCTCCATTCTGCTTCATTTTGAAACACATAATTGGTACCTTACCTAAGAGATTAAATACCCCTCCACAGAATAAAAATATGGAAAACAGTTAACATATGAATTAAGTTATCTGTCTTAATGACAATCTTTTTATATATTTCTTCACTCTTATTTTCCTGTCTGTCATTTGTACTTAATTTTCCTGCTTGCTAAGCCATAAAGCTCATCTTGTATGACATTTTGGGGACCTGACATTCATTCGGACTGTGGAGTCTATTCAACAAATCTTTTCAAGTTGTAGGAAAGCCAAGTAAATTTTTTAATCACAGTTGAGAGTTAGTTTCAGTAAATACTCCTCTTTGACTAGATGTTGACTATTTTGGAAAAATAAAGTCTTTAAGACTTTATGAAAGCAGCCTTTGTCAAACAGGACTGTTTACCTGTGGTCATTTAGAATAGTACAACTTCTTTAGAATAATAGACTTCTAGAATAACTCTTTGTTAAGAGAAAGCCACTGAGGGGCAGAGGAGGGAAATATATAAAGCTCTATAATGAAAGCAATAAATTTCATATTAAATTTGAAGAGAAATACACTAAAAAATAACTATGAAAAGAATAGAAAACTGTACATGTAGACATCCTTTAAAAATGTGAAGTACTGTGTACCTAAATTCTAATAAAAGGAATGAGAAAAATTGAAAGATGAATATACATTCTAGGGATTTGTGGACTTTATAAATCTTAAATCTTCTGGGCAGTTTTTTTTTTTTTAATTTTAAAGATTAACTATGTTTTTCTTAAGATAGTAAAATAGATTAGAAAATATTTATTTGGAAAATAGGTTCTTTGCTGATTTTTGAGAGTTTATTTTAATTTTTATTTATTTCATTTTTTTTTCTATGGTGACATTGGTTAATGAAATACACTAAGTATCAAGCATACAATTCAACAGTAAGGCATATAGGTATTGCATTTTTGTCACCACCCATAGTTAGATTTCTTTCTGTCACCACATATTTGACCCCCTTTACTGTGTCTACCTTCCTCTTCCTCCATGAGTCTCTGTTTCTTTGTCCATTTATTGCTTTTAGGTTTATATCCTACATATAAGTGATATCATTTCTGTCTGGCTTATTTCGCTTAGCATGATTATATCGAGGGCCATTCATGTTGTCGCAAATGGCAATATGTCATCTCTTCTTATGTCTGAGTAATATTCCATTTATATATATGTACCATAGCTTCTTTATCCAATCTATTGTAGGACACTTCAGATGCTTCCATATCCTGGCCACCGTGAATAATGCTGTTATGAACATCGATATGCAAATATCTTTTTGGATATATGTTTTTGAATCTTTGGGGGTAAATACCTAGTAGAGGGATTGCTGTATCATATGGTAGATCAATTCTTAGTTTTTTGAGGAACCTCAATACTGTCGTAGCTATACCAACATGCACGTCCCACCAGCAGTGTATGAGGGTT
>NW_011888878.1:3142552-3144591 GCF_000151845.1 Pteropus vampyrus
ATTGTGGTTTTGATTTGCATTTCCCTAATAGCTAGCAATGTTAAGCATCCTTTCATATATTTCTTGGCCATTTGTATGTCCTCTAGGGAGAAGTGTCTGTTCAGGTCTTCTGCCCATTTTTTGATTGGATCATTTGTTTTTTTATTGTTACTGAGTTGTATGAGTACTTTGTATATTTTGAATATAAGACCCTTATCGGAGGTGATGCTTGCAAATATATTTTCCCATTCAGATGGTTGTCTACCTTTTTGATGGTTTCTTTTGCTGAGCAGAAGTTTTTTAATTTGATGTAGTCCCATTAATTTATTTTTGCTTTTACTTCCCTTACCTTCGAGGTCAAATTCATAAACTCAAAGTCCAAGGTCCATGAGTTTAGTTCTGTTTTTTCCTATGTGTTTTATTGTTTCAGGTCTTATATTCAGGTCCTTTATCCATTTTGAGTTGATTTTGGTGTGTGGTGATAGACTATAGTCTAGTTTCATTCTTTTGTAGGTGGCTTTCTAGTTTTCCCAGCACCATTCATTGATGAGGCTTTCCTTTCCCCATGGTATGTTTCTGATTTTTTTGTCAAAAATTATTTACCCATATAAAACACGGGTCTGTTTCTGGACTCTCGAATCTGTTCCACTGGTCTGTTTTTCTGCCAATACCATGCCATTTGGATTATTGTTCTTTGTAGTATAATTTGAAGTTGGGCACAACGATGCCTCCAGCCTCATTCATTTAATTCAGAATGGCTTTGGCAATTCGAGGTCTTTTGTGCTTCCATACAAATCTGATGATTTTTTTGTTCTATTTCTTTAAAAAGTGCCTGTGGGATTTTGATGAAGATTGCATTAAATCTGTATAGTACTTTAGGTAATAAGGTCATTTTAACCATATTGATTCTTCCAATCCAAGAACTTGGAATATCTTTTCATTTCCTTGTATCTTCTTTGATTTCTTTTAATAAGGGCTTGTAGTTTTCATTATATAGACCATTCACATGTTTTGTTAAATTTATTCCTAGGTATTCCTTTTGTTGTAATTGCAATAGGAATTACATTTTTCTTCTTTTTCTGATACTTCATTATTAGAGTATAGGAATGCTATGGATTTTTGAATGTTGATTTTGTATCCAGAAACTTTACTGTATTTGCTTATTGTTTCTAGTAATGTTCTTGTGAAGTCTTTAGGGTTTTTTATGTAGAGAATCATGTCATCCGTATTGTTTAAGATTATAATGCCCTGTTCTTAATAAGGGTTGCACTCCTCTGCTATCTGCCTGCTAGTCGCCTTACTCCTAATTAAAATTCCTGTAATTGATATGAATTATTTTGGAGCTCATTGAGTTTTTTCAGAAGTAGCATCCTGAATTCTCTGTCATTTAAGTCATGTATTTCTATGTTTTTAAGCTTATTTTCTGGAGATTTTTCTCTTTCTTTCTGAAATACCTTGTCACCTTGGTTGTTCATGGTGTTAATGGACTGTTAATCCTACTGGGCATTAATGAAGTAAATCTGCTCCTCCCCCTCCCCCCCAGAAAGAAGATTTATTATATAAAGGTCACTCTTTCACCTGTTGCTAAGAAGGCATTTTTTTTTGTTGGTTTCCAGTAGTTGGTGTCTAATCCTCTTGGATCCTACCTTTATATAAAGCCTTAAAATGCCTTTTTTTCTCTTATAAATATTCAATCACACTAACTACCCTCAGCCTCAGTCCCTGTCAGTGTTAACGACAGTTTTGGTAGCATTTTGCTCAGATTCTCCTTGGGCTCTGCAGTGTTTGGCCTTGGGGGATATGGGAGCAGGTGCCCTTTGGGTTAGAGGAAGGGGATTGTGGCTCAGCCTCACATTTTGCAAAGTGGCTGGTTATTATAATCAGCTGTTGCTTCTCTGCCATCCCTACTTCTCTGCTTTCTGCCATGATCCCTGGGCACTGCCACTGTGTAGAGCTCACAGCTCTCTCTGGCAGTGCTTTCAGGACCCCACTGCACCTTCTCCTACAGGGACCTCCAGCTGCAAAAGGCAGCTTCTTTGTTTTTCCCAGTCTACCACCTG
>NW_011888878.1:3144641-3149130 GCF_000151845.1 Pteropus vampyrus
TTCTTGTGGAGTCTTTAGGGTTTTTTATGTAGAGAATCATGTCATCCGTATTGTTTAAGATTATAATGCCCTGTTCTTAATAAGGGTTGCACTCCTCTGCTATCTGCCTGCTAGTCGCCTTACTCCTAATTAAAATTCCTGTAATTGATATGAATTATTTTGGAGCTCATTGAGTTTTTTCAGAAGTAGCATCCTGAATTCTCTGTCATTTAAGTCATGTATTTCTATGTTTTTAAGCTTATTTTCTGGAGATTTTTCTCTTTCTTTCTGAAATACCTTGTCACCTTGGTTGTTCATGGTGTTAATGGACTGTTAATCCTACTGGGCATTAATGAAGTAAATCTGCTCCTCCCCCTCCCCCCCAGAAAGAAGATTTATTATATAAAGGTCACTCTTTCACCTGTTGCTAAGAAGGCATTTTTTTTTGTTGGTTTCCAGTAGTTGGTGTCTAATCCTCTTGGATCCTACCTTTATATAAAGCCTTAAAATGCCTTTTTTTCTCTTATAAATATTCAATCACACTAACTACCCTCAGCCTCAGTCCCTGTCAGTGTTAACGACAGTTTTGGTAGCATTTTGCTCAGATTCTCCTTGGGCTCTGCAGTGTTTGGCCTTGGGGGATATGGGAGCAGGTGCCCTTTGGGTTAGAGGAAGGGGATTGTGGCTCAGCCTCACATTTTGCAAAGTGGCTGGTTATTATAATCAGCTGTTGCTTCTCTGCCATCCCTACTTCTCTGCTTTCTGCCATGATCCCTGGGCACTGCCACTGTGTAGAGCTCACAGCTCTCTCTGGCAGTGCTTTCAGGACCCCACTGCACCTTCTCCTACAGGGACCTCCAGCTGCAAAAGGCAGCTTCTTTGTTTTTCCCAGTCTACCACCTGACTCCCATGGTTCTGACCTGTTGTAGCTCATTCTCAGATCACTTGCTCAGATGTGCTTGTGTACAGGTTGGGTGTTATTTGTTGAGTTTTAGATGTTCAGCTTATTGTTAATTAAGGCCCGAGATCTGGGAACATCTCTCACTCTGCCATGCTTCTTGATTTTTTTTTGAAAGATCAACTAACAATCATTATTATGGCATGCTCTTTTGTCTTTACTGAAAAATTATTGACTAAAAAATCTGAATTTTTGGAATGTTAGAAAGGAATTTCTGACAATTTAATAGAAAACATATAAATAATCAACTTAAAGAATAGTTTTAATAAATGAAATGGAAACGATTATGCATGCCATAAATAAGAAAATACTCTTCCTTTCAAATCACCCTAACTCCAAAGGAGATGCTAGATTACAGGGGAAAAAAAAATGAATTAAGGGATGGAGAAGGAGAAAAAAATTCAAGGTAGATTTGTAATGAGAATTAATTTCTCTGTTCAATTATAAAATTATTTGTAAAAATAATTTTAAAAGATATTTGTCTTAATACTGTTTTAAGTCAGTAATTTTTCCTTTAGGAACATATCGTGAAATGGTAGAAAGAATTCTTATGAAATCAAATGGTGTTATACTGTTCTATACCTACTCAGGAGAATTTTACATTTGAAAAAGTTCCATAACTTCCAAGGAGAAAGGAACAAATTAAAGCATATTTTTCTTCTGATGAGCATTAATGGTTAATTGAGCATAATTGGTTAATTGAAAAAGGTGTATATTTTTGGCAAATGACATTATCCTATTAAACTCTGTTTTATTAAATTATTTTCATCTGTGTTTACATAGTTTATGTTTTGTAAATGTTTCCCAATTGTGACATCACAGCCCCACCTTGTGGTTAATGTAGATAACAAATAGAGTCTATGTTTTAAGCAAAAAGCAAGAGCTTTAAATTTAAAAAAAATACTCATGCTTTCAAAATTTTCTTAAAGGATAATATAAATAAGATTATTAGACCATTGTAGTATGATACAATATTTTGAGGAATTAAGATGCCTTATTCTGAAATAAGGGATAGCTAGAGTACATATTTCAAGTTAATACTGGTGAAGTAGTTTCTTTACTGTCCTTTATCTATTTTATAAACTTCTAGTTTATGTTCACTAGGGAATATGAGCCTGGACTACTAATAAAATTAGTATAGAAGCATTCAGACTCAATTGCAGTTGATATAGTAATTGGTTCTGAGTAGATAAGATAACATAATATTAGAACAGTTACAGTGAGTTCAATTATAAAAACAAATACTTTTAAAAACATTTCTTTGTAACAAAGAAAGGTAAATCACATATTTTTTCTTCATAATCAGCACAGGGCTAGTAAGCACAGCAATGAGGACAGAATTCCTGTGGTACAAAAATTGAAATTAATAATGTGTGTTTTGGCTTTTTGAAGATTAACAAAATTTATTCCTGCTGAAGTTGCTGAAGGGAGGTGTACTAAAGTAGTTCTAATTTACTCCAGCTCTTGCATATCCAAATGTTGACCATACATTCTTCCTGATGACCTTTCCGTCCTTTAGGTCACCTTGTGCCCTGGTTACTTGAATGAATTCAGGTGCTCCTCATCTAATTCTGGAATAGTTGACTGCATTGATTTTTATACTGTCCCAAGACAGCTTCCCTATTGATCATCTGCAAGCTAAGAGGAGAGGAAATTTTTAAAAATTTGTATTATTGAAACCCAAATGATTTGGCTCCTGCAGTAGCAAGTCTCCAAAGATGGTCCTCAAGGAACTATGCCTCCCAGGGTTCATATCTTTGTATAGTTCCCTCCACACTGAATCTGTAACCAACAGAGTGCAGTATAAATGACTCTGCATAACTTCCTAGTTGAGTCATGAGAGACCTTGTGGCTTTGATCTCTTAGAACATTCACTCTTAGGGCACTCCCTCTAGAATCCTGGTGCTGTTCTGTGGAAAAACCATGCCACATGGAGAGGCCATGTGAAAGTACTCTGGCAAACAGCTAAAACTGAGCTCCTGTACCATTTAACATCATGTGGGTGATTTATTTGGACATTGAGCCCAGTGGAACCTTTGGATGTCTATTATCCCCCACGGTTGACTTCTGCCTGCAACTACATGTGAGTCTCCAAAGGAGAACCACCCAGCTGAGCCCAGTCAACTCACAGAGCTATGAGAGACAAAGATAATATTGTTTTAAGTCACTAAGTTCTATGTTTGTTATCCTGCACCAGATAACTGAAAATAAGTGTAGTTGCCTATACTGCTTCTATAATCAGACCTGCTTTTCTGGGCATTTAACTTACTGGATTGTGTATTTACCTTTCATTTTCCTCAGTAGGGGTATAAGCTTGAGGAAAGGGACAGGACTTTTTTCGATCTTTATAGTTTTAGAGCCTAGTATACAGCCTGGCATATAGTAAGCACTCATATGTGAATAAGTAATTGGGAGTTGGTTTTATAGCTTAGATTTTATTGTATTTGAATCAAAGGACCCCTGGAGAGAATAGGAGTTTTGAATTTAACAGACAAAAAAAAAAAATGTATGTATATTTTGGTTACGATATGTGAGATAAAGACTTGAGAAAGATTGTACAGTTTATTCCTGAATAAAGGGATATGTAGGTGGCCCTTAGTTGGACAGAGTGATGCAATAAGATGCTATAAAAAGAAACTGATATCACTGTTCTCCTCAGCGTTCCGAGCTGAAGGTCCGAGACAAGGTGTGGTCAATAAACAGGTAACCTGCTTAGTGGCCATATGTTTATTAGATTTTTAATAAGTATTTTGAATTGAAGGAATTTGGTTTTACGTATCTTAAAACAGTTTTTAGTAACATACTTTAAAAAGCATTGTCGGTACTGACTCAAAGTCTATATTTTATCATCCTAGTCTAAACTTAAAAAATAGTTCTAAAATAGAAACATGTAAAAACAGTAGATTTTCAAATGCCAAGGAGAGTGTAGCCTTGAGCTGTATTTTCCCTGGAACTATTGTTACCATGGTTACAGATTGCTTTATTCATCGGGTGTGGTTTGTTGATCTTAACCAAACACTATTTTGACATCTATTCAGTATGGTCCTACAAATGTGATGAACAATGGAATTAAAACTTTGTAATTTCAAAAGTATGGATCTGTATAAATCTGTTCAAAAAATGAATTGTTTAAGAGAACTGTAATTGGGGTGATGTCAGGAAAAAAAAACAACTTAGAAACTTCTTATCTGCATGTAAGAGTTTAAAACAGACTTGGGAAGTATTTTTATATAAATATAAAAGGATAGTATTAACTGTTTAAAATTGGTAAAGGATTTAGGAGATCTGAGACATTTAAAAGGTAACAAAAAATGAATTCAAGTGTGTAAAGTAATAAAGACTAGGGAGAGAGCAATGAGAATTAGAAGTGACAATTAATCTAATTATATTTGAAAGTATATAGTGTGGAAAATAGACATAAACCCACTTCTAACTTGCCATTAATTAGAAGGGTTATATCTACTAATTTGGAACATTTGTCTTAGCATTAAGTTTAAGATAATTTTATTATTTTTGGAAACTGTCTTGTGTGTACTGTTTTTCAAACAGTTT
>NW_011888878.1:3149180-3154143 GCF_000151845.1 Pteropus vampyrus
AGAAACTTCTTATCTGCATGTAAGAGTTTAAAACAGACTTGGGAAGTATTTTTATATAAATATAAAAGGATAGTATTAACTGTTTAAAATTGATAAAGGATTTAGGAGATCTGAGACATTTAAAAGGTAACAAAAAATGAATTCACGTGTGTAAAGTAATAAAGACTAGGGAGAGAGCAATGAGAATTAGAAGTGACAATTAATCTAATTATATTTGAAAGTATATAATGTGGAAAATAGACATAAACCCACTTCTAACTTGCCATTAATTAGAAGGGTTACATCTACTAATTTGGAACATTTGTCTTAGCATTAAGTTTAAGATAATTTTATTATTTTTGGAAACTGTCTTGTGTGTACTGTTTTTCAAACAGTTTCATCCTTCATCAGACTTTCTTGCAGATATTTAGTCCAATGTTACACTGTTGTCTTTTTTTAAGGTCTAAAATGAGGACAGAACAAGAAGTTCAGAATATGTTCATGTCGAGATTAATTGGTATCCGCTCTCAGATGCTTGAGCTCAGAATCTAAATCTTCAATGATAGTTTACCTTTATGAAAGTTATGTGTACTTTTCACTGAATATCCATGTGCTTCCCAGGTTTCCCACCCACTCATAGTTAGGTGGGATTATGTGACTGTTTCCGTCCAGTGGCCTAAAAGAAGTGATATGGACCATCCAAACATTTAAATCACATGCAGGGCCAAGCATTTAAGAGTCCATTGTAGCAACCTTTAAAACATATATTGAGACTCCTGGATCCCAAGTCACTATTTGGCTAGGAGTTTCCCTTAAGAGGTGCCAGGCCCACAACAGATGTGTGTGAAAGAAATAAAGCTTTATATATTAAGCCTCTGAGGTTTCAAGGCTTGCAAGATAGCTTATTTTTATCTAATCACATGTGCAATAAATACACATTTAATTTGGAAGGGTAGATTTAAGTATGTATTGGTTTTAAAATAAAAACCTAGAGTCATTTTAGGGTTTAGTGATTTCATTTGTATCATCCAACAATAAAATCTCAGGATTGGAGCTGGTCTTAAAATCTAGGTAGTTCAATCTCTGTCCTACTTTCACCCTAAACAAATCTCTTTCAAGCTCCTGAAATTATAGACAACCTCCTTTATTACAATCCAGTATCTGGCAATTCACTGAATCCTGACCCAGAGACAGCAAAGTTTTTTCTTAACTGTCAAAATCTGTCTTTTGTAACTTCTATGTAATGTTTATATTTGTACATTTGAGAATGAAATGAAAAAAAGTAATGCCTTTTAATGTGGGTATCTTTCAAATACTTAACAGTAGTAATTATAACCATTCCCTTCCACCAGCCTATGCCTCACTCTATTATCTTTTCCACACTTAAAATGTCAGATTCTTCACTAGTCCTTATATGACGATCTTCGGAGGCTTCCCTGTGCTGAGCATAGCTTGCTACTTTTACAAAGTGTTAATATCACTTCAGGCACTCTCTTTTATGCTTGGAACAATTTGTCAATATGTCCGTGGACATGTGTCAGTATGCCCGTGGTGGTGCTCAGATCTAAATTCAATATGCTAGGTAAGTATAAGTGGTATAGAAACCAAGTGAAGGGTTACTCATATTTTGGATTTTTGTTAATACAATATTATATCAAATTGCATTTGGTGGGAAGTGAGCAACCGTATTATACTGCTGACAATTTACAATCAGGCAAAATTTTGTTTTTCTTCACATTGGAAGCTGTCGAGCCATGATACAGTATTTTCTTGTTTTCACTAAAACAAGTATAGAATACTATTAAATTAAATTAATTAGTTTTAAATTATAGTTTTAGTTTGTTGCAATCTTTGTGAAAGCTAAGTCTCTTACTCAACATAATTTTGTCATTCTCCTGACTCGTGTCACCCAGAATGATGAGCAAGACTTCAACAATTGCATCTTGGTAATTTATAAAACTCTTCAGAAAGTCCAACCCAAATTAGAATGACTTACTATACTAGGTAGAACTTTCTAATCAGAGTGTTAATTGTGGTTACAATTTTCTTAATTTGCTTTTTTGCTGTTAAATGGAAACAGAGTCATGAAGTTTTAGAGACTTTCCTTAGAGAGTAAGTACTTTAGTTCAGCCTTGGCCTCCCTTTAGAATCACCTGGAAGTTTTTAAAAGCATTTAATGCTGTGACCCCCAAATAGACCTATTAAATTTCACTTTCTAGGAGTAAAGCCAGGCCATCAGTTATTTTTAAAAGCTCCCTAAATGCTTCTAATATGCAGCAAAGGTTGGGAAGATCTGACTTAGCTCATCCTTTGGAGGTGACAAAGATTCTTTGGCCAAACTTTAGTCAAGCTCCCAAACCTTTTCCTAGGCCCTTGTATGGGCAGTTGAGCTGGAACACCCCTGCCCTTGATATCCCATCATCCTTGATATCTGATTGGAATCTTCATCCTCCATCATCACCCAGGTGATGTCTGATCACCCTTGCTGGCTTCAGCAAGAATCTTCTAAGGTCCATTTAACTAGAATCCTGCCTTTCTCCAGATGTTTTAGGAATTTTCTATTCCCCAACCCGCACCCTGCTCTTTAGCTATAAATTCCCACTTGCCCAGGTCATGTTCCTATTGAACCTAATCTCTCCCACTGCAAAATCCCATTGCAATGGTTCCTATACCTATGTAATGGTCCTGAATAAAGTTTTCCTTACTCTCCTTTAACAAGTGTCATAGTTTTTTTCTTTAACAAAGATAAGTGATTATTTTTTATCACCACACGATACTTCTAACCTGTACTCAGTTTACTGTGTGAGAATTTTCAGCAAATTAATGAAATTATGTTAAATGAAAAATGTCTGATCAATTGTTAAATGGCAAGCTAAGTGAAATCTACAAGTAAAATTTTGGTATTGAAAGACGAAACTAATTTCTCCTGAGGGTATACTACATCCAGAGACTTGACCAGTGCTAAGCAATCACATTAAACCTAGTGTGATCACACAAAGAAAAAGTAGCTCATGATTATTGGTGGCCTTGACTCCAGCCAGTAGTCTCAATTTCTTCAGTCAGGTGTTTTTTTCTGCTTTAGCTCCAAAAACAGTAGGACATAGTTTAAGAAATTTCATGAAGCTTCAAGAATGTCTCTTGGGTTATTTGCATAACAAGAAAGAAAAGATCATATAGTCCAACCTCCTTCCCACGTCCATGAAAGATACTTTGGCCTCTGCTTAAGCGTTTTGCAGATTGCTTATCTGTGATTGAAAAGCTCTTGTTATCAGAATGCTCTTCTTACTTATATCAAGCTGATATCAGTTGCTCTCCTAACATCTTTCAGTTGCCTCTAGTTCTGCCTTTTGGAGGAACTGAATGTCTCTTCTGTGTTAACAATGCAGGTGGATTCTAATGACTCTAAGTTTGTTCTCCAAATCCTTTCAGGCTTTCACAACCATCTCATCACCCTGTCCTCTGTGACTCCCTGCTTCTCTCTCCTTTGTTAATATCACAGTGTGTCACCAGGAATAGGACATAGAAGCCTGACTACTATAGTGGTTCTGATTGCCTCCTTTGGTCTGGTTACTGTACTAGAAATGAAGCCTAAAATTTAATAATCTTTTATAGGAGTCATACCACAACAATTTAAACAAACAAACAAACAAAAACCCACTACGTCAGTGTCTTTCAAACCAAGCTGCACATTAAAATCACTTGTGGGAGCTTTAAAAAAAATCCCATACCCATGTTCTAGCTCTGGCCAAATAAACCAGAACTTCTGGGGATAAGGCCCAGGTATACAGGTATTTTTTGAAGTGTTTCAGTGAGTCTAATGTGTGACCAAATGAGTTTTCTCTTGTGAGGTTTTTCTCACCTGTATGTGAATGCAATTTTTTTTTTAATTTGAATACAAATATCAGACTTTAATTCTGTTCCAGTTTAATTATCTCTGATACTACTACTCCCAGAATTTTCAAAGGTAATTTTTTAAGGTTAATCTTCAACAAAGAACATTAAGATTACTACTAATCCTTTGGAAAGGATTTTGAAAAATTATAGTTTATTTTCAATTTACTATGTCTTACATTGTCGGGTTTACACATGATATAATTTGGTTACCATCTACTGTATATTAAAGTACCTCAGATTATACTATAAATAAACTTAGAAGATCTTTGATAGCAAATGACTTAGCCTAGTAAGCATGGAATACAGAATGGTCTTCAAAATTTAAGCATGGAATACAGAATGGCCTTCAAAATTTAAAGTCTTTCCAAATAAAACATGCCTTTATCCTATGTTAGTTGGCTCTCTTTTTATTTAAAATACAGGATAATAAGATATATTCAAATTAAATGACTTTATTTTTGACTTTCGGTATCTTTCAGCTATTAAAAGGAGTGCTGTCGCAGAAAGTTTGGCAGCAGAAAACTTTCGCATCTGAAATTAATCACAGTATTGAGTAAGAGTTAATAGGAACAACTGCAATTACTTAAATTTGTGTCTCTGGGTCATTTGGCAAAAACTTTTTTTTCTTTTCTGAAGGTGTTAAGATTATCTGAATAAGGCAGTATAATGGATTAGAATTTATAAAACTCAATGCTATTGGCCCTTTATTTAAAAGACAAGGAGCACCATCATTTAGTATCTCCCCATTATTCTTGGCATATTGAGTAGATTGTTGATGATTATGATGTACAATTGTGAAGGCACTAGTTCATTGGTTAAAACATCATACATTGATAATCATAATATCTGTCATCCTCACTTAAAATCGAGTTAGAGATTGTCCAGAGGAGTAATATTAATATCATTAAAAAGAAGACAAGAAGGGTTGGAAAACATTTAGAGGAAGTGATGAGAAGTTTATTGTAATTGCACACAAAACTTATGGTTACCGGTCTAAAGTCTGTGTGCCCAATGCTTCAAAAGGTGTTGAAGTAAGGAAAGATTTATTGTTTGAGAAGTTGCCAGCCAAGGTGTTGGAAGCCCTTGTAGT